>NW_020953069.1:1308-2357 GCF_900497805.2 Vombatus ursinus | reverse complement strand
AAAGAAAGAAAGAAAGAAAGAAAGAAAGAAAGAAAGAAAGAAAGAAAGAAAGAAAGAAAGAAAGAAAGAAAGAAAAACAACCGTTCTTTCCCATTGATTTGAAACACAATAACTGGGGTAATGAATGAAACTCAATGAGCTCATTGCTCCAGCACGTAACACTTCCGTGTCTAGGTATTCTAGTCTATTTCCAGCCATGCTGGCTGGCATACTGTAAGTTCCCACCCCACCCATGCAGAGAGAGCCTTCTGACATGTTACAATTGGTCTGAAACCCCCACAAGGTGATAACACCATCTGAAATGACAGCTTTTCAGAATCAAAGCCCAGTCTGGAGAATCTGTGGTCACTCCTCTTTGAATGTATCTCATTTCCATGTAGGTGGTGGGAAAGTCTGGCCCTGGATGGAAACTGACCTTCTGAGAACAGCAGACTGTGCTGGGCAGAACCTTCTCTAAGGTGGGCAAGGTAAGTGATGCAGGTGTTTCTTTTGTGTTAGGTGCTGTACTAGGAGATGGGAATAAAAACGAGAAAAGGGGAGTGAGGAAGAATCCCTGCTCTCAGTTCAATTCAACTAGAATTTACTAGCCACCTACTATGTGCAAAGCAACATGCTTTTTTACTTATGCCTTCTCTCTGGGATTATCTCCAATTTATCCTGTATGTATCTTCTTTGTACATTGTTGTTTGCATGTTGCTTTCTCCATTGGATTTTTAACTTTTTGGAGGCAGGGACTGTTTTTGCTTTTCTTTGTATGCCCAGAACTTAGTATAGTGCCTGGCACCACATAGTAAGTGCATGATAAATGTTTGTTGACTTTCTCTCTCTCTCTCTCTTTCTCTCTCTCTCTCTCTCTCTCTCTCTCTCTCTCTCTCTCTCTCTCTCTCTCTCTCTCTCTTTATTGTTTGTTTGTTAGGGAAGGGGGGTTTCAGGTTTGTAATTGGTATAGGAAACTCCCAGTGAGAAGGAACTTCTATCTTTGCAGATTGCCATATTTTTGGCAACTAGTGCTAGACCACAGATTCTGACCCTGGGATCCATTTAAAAAT
>NW_020953069.1:0-1208 GCF_900497805.2 Vombatus ursinus | reverse complement strand
GAGGTTGAATGAGTTTCTGCAGGTGACAAAACTAGTGTGTGTAAAAAGGTTGGGCTTGAACCTAGATCTTTCTCACTGCCTTCTCTACCATCTTGCTGCTGCCTGGGCAGCAATCTTTATCCTTTCTATTTCCGACAGTCTTTAGCAGGGACCATCCCCCCCCCCCCCCCCCCCCCCTTCCCATCAAGTGTCATTTAATATAAAACAAACAAACCACGAACTATGCTAAGGCAGGGGCAAAAAAGAGAGAAAAACAGACTCTCCCCCTTCGTCATATGGAGCTTGTTTTCCATATGTGTGTGTGTGTGTGTATGTGTATGTATATATGCATGCATGTTTGTATATGTATATATGTATGTATATACACATATCCATATTTATACATACATATGCATGTATATAAACAGTAAAGGCATGCTTTCTGAGGAGAGAGATGTCAGTGAGAAGCAGGGGACCCAGGGGCTGAACCTTGAATGGAGTTAGCATTTCTCAAAAGCGTAGGTGAGGAGAAAGCACATTTCAGACATGGGACAGAGTCTATGCAAAGTCTGGTGAGCAGGCTCTCAGAAAGGGAGGGCAGGATGCTTATGATGTGACTTAAATCCTCTTAGGAATCAGTAACCCATGGTTTCGGCTGAGGAGGTCTCTAGATAAAGCCATTTGCCCTGCTTTATTAGGATATAATGAGCCATTTATGAACATCAGCAAGGCAGTGTTAAATATAGAGTTAGCACGTGGGGACTGGTATTGTGGTCCTCAGGGGGTGAGGCATGCAGATTGTGCTCTGGGGCCCTGGAGACCTGTGTACTGTTGAGAGCGTTTGAGGGCTGAATTCTTCCCTTTTTTTAAGGTGGTGGGGTGGGGTCTGGAGGCAAAAGGGATTAAGTGATTTGTCCCACAGCTAGTAAGTGTCTAAGGCTGGATTTGAACTCAGTTTTTCCTGATTCCAGGCCCAGCACTCTAACCACTGGGCCATCTAGATTTGAATAGAGGCTATTTGTCTCTAAATCCTGCATTTTTCTTTCTAACATACCATACAGGCAATAGGAGTATCATTATCTGATTACAGAGGCTTAAACTGAGGCCCCAGGACAATAAAGAAAGTCACACAAAGGGGAAGCGCCCACACTCCCACCCATGGTATCAGACCCAAATTTTCAGACTACTCTGCATTCATCCATCCTTCTGATCCTTCTGAGACATCACAA
>NW_020953068.1:0-7072 GCF_900497805.2 Vombatus ursinus | reverse complement strand
AGAAAGAAAGAAAGAAAGAAAGAAAGAAAGAAAGAAAGAAAGAAAGAGAGAAAGAAAGAAAGAAAGAGAGAAAGAAAGAAAGAAAGAAAGAAAGAAAGAAGAGAGAAATGTGAGAAGGAGAGAGAATGAGAAAAGAGAAAGATACAAAAAGAATGGAGAATGAGGAGGAAGGAGGGAGATATTGAGAGGGAATGGAGAGATAATAAGAGAATGGAGAGAGAGAAAAGTGAGATTGAGAAAAAAATAGAGAAAGAGACCAAGAGAGAATTAGGAGGGGGAGAGAGAGAGATAAGAAAGGAAAGTGAGAGGGAAAGAGAGAGAGATAAGAGAGGAGAGATAAGAATTGAAATGAAAAAGTTCACATGTGCTCAGTAGAGATGAAATGTAAAATGTCTAATTGACAACCCTCTCAAAGAAACTGTTTGCAAATGTCCCAGTGAGGTTTAAATAGTAGTCTCTCAGTTGATTGATTGTACTAGTAGTGATATTACTGGATTCTGTTCTAATGATTCTGATTTTTTTATTGCTTAGCATTCCCCTTTCTGGGAGGGAATAAAACTATTTGTTCTACACCTGATCCATGTTTGCACTCTGTATATCTTTTTACTTCTGTCTTCCCTCTTGCTGGGGCAAAGTCTTAGTCTAAAGTCAAAAATAGAATTTTTCCTTGGGAATCTGAAATAGGGGTGAAACTGAAGCACTGGGGAGCCTAATTGCTACTGAGAAAACAGGCAACCCCAGAGCAATGAACTGAGAAAGGTAAAATATGGAGATTGGCTCAGGTCACCAGCTCCTGTAGTCTCAGCTAAGGTGTGATGGGCTAGAATGATAAAAAGGGGTGGAGCAAGACATCATCATCAGAGACTGGAACAAGGAGTGAAACATTAAAAATAGCTACAGAATAATCTGAGTAAACCTTATAATATCTGAAGATGGTTTAGAACTCTATGAAGGAGTTGAATATGAGAAAATTCTTAGCCAGAATGGAATACTATTTGAACATTATGAAGTTCAAGGTATGTAATGTGGTGACAGACTTTTCCTTCTGAGATATTCACAGTATATTCACCCTTGCCAGGAAGAGACCTATGGGAATAGAAAGGGATAAAAGGGGGAAGATTCTGAAATCTCATTTTATGAATTAATGAGTAAAGCCTCTTTAAAGCACTTTTCGTGTGCAAAGCACTATGTTAAGCACTGGAAAAGTAAGATAGAAAAGTAAGATAATCCTTAATCTCAAGGAGCTCAAGTTCTAATGGGGAAGGTCTCAGCTGTAAATCAGATGGAGAGGTCCTATGGTCCTTAGGAGTCAGCGGCCAAGAGGATGGTAATGCTTCTTTAATGTCATTTCCACTGAAAAAAAATCGTAACAGTTTCTGATGTTGAACCATTGTATGGCTAACATACTCTTACCTTTTTTTCCTCTAATTCTAGTGGTGCAAAACTACCTACTTAAGTGAAACCTACACCTCACCCTTCTACTATAACTGTTCTTTCATCCCCATAACTACTTTCCCCTGAATTCAGGGAGACCAAATAAGAGGCTAGTCAAGAAATGATGAGGACTTGAACTAGGGTGGTGGCCATGCAAATGGAAAGAAGGAAATGAATGAGAAAGATATTATGGAAGTGAAATTGAAAAGACTTGGCAATTGATTGGATATGGAGATGATATTGATAAGTTGAGGATGATTCCTAGATGGCAGACCTGGGAGATTAGGAGCAAAATGGTGCCTTTGAGGAAAGTTAGGAGAAGGGCTGTGTTTGGAGAGAAGAATAACAAACTGTTCTGGAAAGATGAGTGTGGAATGCTGGGTGAAGCTATGCAGCAGATAGTCCAAGATATGGGACTGGAGCTTAGGAGAAAGAGAAGGACTGGAAATATAGATTTATCAGTCGTCTGTGAAAAAAATAATTGTTGAACCCATGGCTGTTAATGAGATTACCAAGTAAGGGAAAAGAAAAGAGCTGATACCTCTTGGAAGAGTCTTGGCTACAGTCTTGCCTTGAGGGGTGGCGGTGGGATTTGAATGAAAATTTTGCAAAGGTGAATGAGAGGGGTTCAATCAGATAGAGAATCAATCAGGAAGAGAATTATGGTAAAGTGTGTCAAGGAAATATAGTATCCAGGAGGGGATAGTCAACAGTGGCAAATGCCACAGAAAAGTCTAGAAGGATGAGACCAGGAAAGTGTAGCAATGAAGAGATATTTGATGACAATGGAAAATGTAGTTGCAATTGACTGGAAGGGTCAGATCCAGATTGCAAGGTATTATGAGTGGGAGAGAAAAAGTGAAGGAAACAAATATAGACTGTTTTTCTAAGAGAGATAACAGAACTATATAACATGATACTTTGAGGAGATATTAGGATCTTTTTGGGGTAAGTAGATTAAGGATGGGAGAAGTGTAGGCATATATGAGCATAGCAGGAATAGAGCCAGTGGATAAAAATTAGGGAGAAAGGGTCTACCTCCACTCAAGAGGGTCAATGATGAAGGAAACAGCACATTGTCTTGCAGAAAGATGGGAGACTCGAGGAAAAGATGGAAATATCCATTTTTAGGTATTCCTAATGCGTGGATTTGTTTTGCTTAACTATATTTATGTGTTATAAGGGAAGTTGTAATGTTTTGTTTTGTTTTGTTTTAATTTTAGGGGGGTTAAATTTGAGGAAAGGGGGACTAGCAATAGTAAGGCCAAAAAAAATAATAAAGGAAAGGAAGAGAGTCATTGTAGCATTTATTTTTAATGCATGGAAGAAAACAGGAGATTCAGAAGGAGACAAAAAAGTGGGATAGCGTTGCATTAATTACATTCTTTTTAAAAATACAAGCTATATGGGATAGAGATTTGTGGCTTCATATCCAATCCTCTTTTTCTGTTCTCTGTTTATGGAAATACTCATTTGTTGATGCATGTTAAGCTCAGATTAACAGCTAGGTGGTACAGTGATAGATCTCAGGCCTGGTCAGAGAGTTAGGAAAGCTTGAGTTCCATTCTGGCCTTGGATATTTCCTATTAAAGTTTATGTTACTAGATCTCAGGTGGCTCCTGGATGCTGCTACTTGCCAGTCTTTTTGCTCATTCTTGTTTGACTCTCTTTTGTACTCCATACAATGGTTGTGGCAAACTTTCCCTTCTCTCCTCAAGCCACTTAGATATCCCTTCCAACATCGTCCCAGTCCCCTTTCATACAGGACCTCTCCTTTTAATTCACTGAAAATATTAAAGCCAACTGTTAGTGTTTTTTCCCCAGTTCCATTTCTTAAATTACCTCAGTTTCATCCCCAATTCTCTTATCTCTTGCTCCAGTCTCTAATAATGAAATGGTCCTTCCTGCAAATGCCAACCATTCTACTTATGCCCTTGATCTCATCCTGTCCTATCTCCTCCAGGAATTGGTCAGAGTTAGGAAAGCTTGAGTTCCATTCTGGCCTTGGATATTTCCTAGTTGTGTGACTCTGGGCAAGCCATTGAGCCTCTGTCTCAGTTTCCTCATCTAGAAAGTTGGGTTAATAATAGTACCTACATTCCAGGGTTGTTGAGAAGATAGATCAAGATGCTATTTGTAAAGTGCTTTACAAACCTTGACATGATATATAAATGGTAGTTATTGTTACTAGCATCATTCAATACTGAAAGACATGGAAAGGATAATTAAAGGGACCAATTCCTGGAGGAGATAGGAGAGGATGAGATCAAGGGCATAAGTAGAATGGTTGGCATTTGCAAGAAGGACCATTTCATTATTAGAGACTGGAGCAAGGGATGAGAGAATTGGGGATGAAACTGAGGTAATTTAAGAAATGGAACTGGGGAAAAAACACTAACAGTTGGCTTTAATATTTTCAGTGAATTAAAAGGAGAGGTCCTGTATGAAAGGGGACTGGGACGATGTTGGAAGGGATATCTAAGTGGCTTGAGGAGAGAAGGGAAAGTTTGCCACAACCATTGTATGGAGTACAAAAGAGAGTCAAGCAAGAATGAGCAAAAAGACTGGCAAGTAGCAGCATCCAGGAGCCACCTGAGATCTAGTAACATAAACTTTAATAGGAAATATCCAAGGCCAGAATGGAACTCAAGCTTTCCTAACTCTCTGACCAGGCCTGAGATCTATCACTGTACCACCTAGCTGTTAATCTGAGCTTAACATGCATCAACAAATGAGTATTTCCATAAACAGAGAACAGAAAAAGAGGATTGGATATGAAGCCACAAATCTCTATCCCATATAGCTTGTATTTTTAAAAAGAATGTAATTAATGCAACGCTATCCCACTTTTTTGTCTCCTTCTGAATCTCCTGTTTTCTTCCATGCATTAAAAATAAATGCTACAATGACTCTCTTCCTTTCCTTTATTATTTTTTTTGGCCTTACTATTGCTAGTCCCCCTTTCCTCAAATTTAACCCCCCTAAAATTAAAACAAAACAAAACAAAACATTACAACTTCCCTTATAACACATAAATATAGTTAAGCAAAACAAATCCACGCATTAGGAATACCTAAAAATGGATATTTCCATCTTTTCCTCGAGTCTCCCATCTTTCTGCAAGACAATGTGCTGTTTCCTTCATCATTGACCCTCTTGAGTGGAGGTAGACCCTTTCTCCCTAATTTTTATCCACTGGCTCTATTCCTGCTATGCTCATATATGCCTACACTTCTCCCATCCTTAATCTACTTACCCCAAAAAGATCCTAATATCTCCTCAAAGTATCATGTTATATAGTTCTGTTATCTCTCTTAGAAAAACAGTCTATATTTGTTTCCTTCACTTTTTCTCTCCCACTCATAATACCTTGCAATCTGGATCTGACCCTTCCAGTCAATTGCAACTACATTTTCCATTGTCATCAAATATCTCTTCATTGCTACATTTTCCTGGTCTCATCCTTCTAGACTTTTCTGTGGCATTTGCCACTGTTGACTATCCCCTCCTGGATACTATATTTCCTTGACACACTTTACCATAATTCTCTTCCTGATTGATTCTCTATCTGATTGAACCCTTCTCATTCACCTTTGCAAAATTTTCATTCAAATCCCACCCCCACCCCTCAAGGCAAGACTGTAGCCAAGACTCTTCCAAGAGGTATCAGCTCTTTTCTTTTCCCTTACTTGGTAATCTCATTAACAGCCATGGGTTCAACAATTATTTTTTTCACAGACGACTGATAAATCTATATTTCCAGTCCTTCTCTTTCTCCTAAGCTCCAGTCCCATATCTTGGACTATCTGCTGCATAGCTTCACCCAGCATTCCACACTCATCTTTCCAGAACAGTTTGTTATTCTTCTCTCCAAACACAGCCCTTCTCCTAACTTTCCTCAAAGGCACCATTTTGCTCCTAATCTCCCAGGTCTGCCATCTAGGAATCATCCTCAACTTATCAATATCATCTCCATATCCAATCAATTGCCAAGTCTTTTCAATTTCACTTCCATAATATCTTTCTCATTCATTTCCTTCTTTCCATTTGCATGGCCACCACCCTAGTTCAAGTCCTCATCATTTCTTGACTAGCCTCTTATTTGGTCTCCCTGAATTCAGGGGAAAGTAGTTATGGGGATGAAAGAACAGTTATAGTAGAAGGGTGAGGTGTAGGTTTCACTTAAGTAGGTAGTTTTGCACCACTAGAATTAGAGGAAAAAAAGGTAAGAGTATGTTAGCCATACAATGGTTCAACATCAGAAACTGTTACGATTTTTTTTCAGTGGAAATGACATTAAAGAAGCATTACCATCCTCTTGGCCGCTGACTCCTAAGGACCATAGGACCTCTCCATCTGATTTACAGCTGAGACCTTCCCCATTAGAACTTGAGCTCCTTGAGATTAAGGATTATCTTACTTTTCTATCTTACTTTTCCAGTGCTTAACATAGTGCTTTGCACACGAAAAGTGCTTTAAAGAGGCTTTACTCATTAATTCATAAAATGAGATTTCAGAATCTTCCCCCTTTTATCCCTTTCTATTCCCATAGGTCTCTTCCTGGCAAGGGTGAATATACTGTGAATATCTCAGAAGGAAAAGTCTGTCACCACATTACATACCTTGAACTTCATAATGTTCAAATAGTATTCCATTCTGGCTAAGAATTTTCTCATATTCAACTCCTTCATAGAGTTCTAAACCATCTTCAGATATTATAAGGTTTACTCAGATTATTCTGTAGCTATTTTTAATGTTTCACTCCTTGTTCCAGTCTCTGATGATGATGTCTTGCTCCACCCCTTTTTATCATTCTAGCCCATCACACCTTAGCTGAGACTACAGGAGCTGGTGACCTGAGCCAATCTCCATATTTTACCTTTCTCAGTTCATTGCTCTGGGGTTGCCTGTTTTCTCAGTAGCAATTAGGCTCCCCAGTGCTTCAGTTTCACCCCTATTTCAGATTCCCAAGGAAAAATTCTATTTTTGACTTTAGACTAAGACTTTGCCCCAGCAAGAGGGAAGACAGAAGTAAAAAGATATACAGAGTGCAAACATGGATCAGGTGTAGAACAAATAGTTTTATTCCCTCCCAGAAAGGGGAATGCTAAGCAATAAAAAAATCAGAATCATTAGAACAGAATCCAGTAATATCACTACTAGTACAATCAATCAACTGAGAGACTACTATTTAAACCTCACTGGGACATTTGCAAACAGTTTCTTTGAGAGGGTTGTCAATTAGACATTTTACATTTCATCTCTACTGAGCACATGTGAACTTTTTCATTTCAATTCTTATCTCTCCTCTCTTATCTCTCTCTCTTTCTCTCTCACTTTCCTTTCTTATCTCTCTCTCTCCCCCTCCTAATTCTCTCTTGGTCTCTTTCTCTATTTTTTTCTCAATCTCACTTTTCTCTCTCTCCATTCTCTTATTATCTCTCCATTCCCTCTCAATATCTCCCTCCTTCCTCCTCATTCTCCATTCTTTTTGTATCTTTCTCTTTTCTCATTCTCTCTCCTTCTCACATTTCTCTCTTCTTTCTTTCTTTCTTTCTTTCTTTCTTTCTCTCTTTCTTTCTTTCTTTCTCTCTTTCTTTCTTTCTTTCTTTCTTTCTTTCTTTCTTTCTTTCTTTCT
>NW_020953067.1:0-2314 GCF_900497805.2 Vombatus ursinus | reverse complement strand
CAAGCTGGACGGTTCTCAGAGTCCTGTCCTCTTCTACTGGACGGAGCATTACACTTACAGCACCTTCGCCTCTGTCGTCAATCCAGAACTGTTTCTGGCTACCCAAAAAGATGATTTTGAGCCAGTGATCATGGCAAAAGGGCTACCTGCTCTTGTTCACTTCATAGTGAATGAGGAGTGAAAGCACAGACTTTCCAAGAAGGAAAGACCTCTGCAGCACTCTTGTCATTAGATCGTGTCTTTAAGAGCTGAGAGGGAATATCAAAGGGCTTCTTGTCTGACTGCTCCATTTTGTATGTGGGGAAACTGCTTACCCAAGGTTAGTCAGAAAGTAAGTGTCAGGAGGCAAAATTTAAACCCACACCCTACAGGGCCACCATACTTTCCACTGAATCACACTACTGTAGTCTAGCTGTATGATCATGGTACGTACTATGTACACAATGAAAACAAATCCTTTACTCTCAGTCATGTGCCATGCAGAGGGCTTTAGGGTGAGCCCTTGTCATTCTGAATGAATTTTTGTGAACAAGTTACGAGAGTCCAGTGGACCCAACACTAACTCATGATAATTATTTACTATTTTGAGAACACCTTACATTTTACAAAGGGCTAGTCATTTTAATTAATATTCTTCATTACAGTTTTATGAGGCACACTACTGACCACACTTATCTGAAAGCAATATCATTAGAGATGTTGGTACTATTCTAATTATATTATGGAGCACTTAAGCAAGTAATAAAAAAAAAGGAAAAACATATAGTGAAATCAGAATCAGAACCCACAATCCCAGAATCTTTTTGCCTGTTGCTTGGAAAACTTCCTGCTTCTCTTCTCGTCTTTGTTTGCTAAGAGGGTTTCAGATAGATAATATAGGTAAATGCTTGTTAATTTGAAGCAACAAAATATATGAGTTTGTACATATATATAAGCACTATATAGTATAGAGTGCTTGATATATATATTTATATTTTATATATATATATACACACACATTCATATAGTAGGCACTTAATAAATGCTTATTGACTGATGGACTGGTTTTTGCCTTTCTTTGTATTCCAGTACTTAGTACAGTGCCTAGCATATAATAGGCATTTAATAAAATGCTTATTGACTATTGATTAGAGAAATAACATGATGGGAATTGAAATGTTGCTAGTCAGAATGGAACCTTATCCGGATTCCTGAAATGAGAGAAAGGACACCAACGTGAAAAAAAGAGGTTCAAGGAGTTTCACTTGCAGAAGGAAATGTTTCAAGGCATATACAAAGCTAAGGGAGTGAGGAAAGCTTGAAGAGGCACTTGGCAATGTGAGCCCAGAGACTAGAGGATAGGTGTTGCAGGGATTGCCTCCCATAGGCTCCCTAACGAAAAGTATGGCTGAAACATGCTAGGGAGACTGATTAAACTGTTTATCCCAGGGAGACCAAGAAAAGGTGGTGATGTAATTTAATTTCCCTTATTTCCTCCTTTACTCTGCCCAAGAGAAATTTACTCCAAATTTTCTCTGGTCTAATTTTGCCCAAAATTCTTGATTTATTAATAATTTAAAGCTTCCTACTCTCATTAAAAATAAGATGGATTTTATTTTTTATTCATGTGCATTCTTAATTGCAAATGGAGATATAAGGAGAAAGGGAATAGTGTTGGTACTGGTATACAGAAAAATCAGAGCTCAAATCCCTCTCTCTAAAAGTCCTTGGTTTTCTTTTTCAGTCCTAGCTGGGGGCTCTGAACTAACAATGAGAATAATATAGGTTTGATAATTAATAATTTTTCGGATTAACTTTGGAAAAGATCACCATAAGTATATCCATGGGCTTTCTGCCCTCAAGCTAGAGCATCTTTTGCTGCCTGGGAGAAGGATAGGTAGTCAAGTTCTGTTTATTCATTCATTTTTTCTTTTGCTCTTCTTCTCACCCCTCAACATCTGCAGAGGAAACTTGTTGAGCTTAGGGAGTAAGAATCGTCCAGTGGAAGGAAAGAAGAGAATGTCTGTGAAAATTCTAGCTTTCCCAAATTCCAGCAGTTGGAGCCAGAAGAGGGCTACTGTGTGGCTGGGAAGTCACAGCCAAGATCCCCTTGCTGGGTTCTGATGCTCTTTGCTGCACCCTGCTGGTAGGCCACTGAATTGCAGCTACCATAGAGTCCCTCACTGGTTTGTAGCCTAGCTGGAAGAGACCTGGGAGTCCAACTCCCCCATTTTACAGATAAGGAAAGTGAGTCCCAGAAAAGTTAAGTGGATTGCCCAAAGTATACACAAATAGGAAGTGGAAGTGTCAAGATTTGAACCCACGTCCACAGACA
>NW_020953066.1:0-5146 GCF_900497805.2 Vombatus ursinus | reverse complement strand
AAGGAGATTCCAACGACACCGACCAAGCTGGACGGTTCTCAGAGTCCCGTCCTCTTCTACTGGACGGAGCATTACACTTACAGCACCTTCGCCTCTGTCGTCAATCCAGAACTGTTTCTGGCTACCCAAAACGACGATTTTGAGCCGGTGATCATGGCAACAGGGATGCCTGCTTTACTTCACTTCATAGTGAGTGAGGAGTGAAAGCACAGACTTTCCAACAAGGAAAGACCTCTGCAGCACTCTTGTCATTAGATCGTGTCTTTAAGAGCTGAGAGGGAACCTCAAAGGGCTTCTTGTCTGACTGCTCCATTTTGTATGTGGGGAAACTGCTTACCCAAGGTTAGTCAGAAAGTAAGTGTCAAGAGGCAAAATTTAAACCCACACCCTAACTACAGGGCCACCATACTTTCCACTGAATCACACTACTGTAGTCTAGCTGTATGATCATGGTACGTACTATGTACACGATGAAAACAAATCCTTTACTCTCAGTCATGTGCCATGCAGAGGGCTTTAGGATGAACCCTTGTCATTCTGAATGAATTTTTGTGAACAAGTTATGAGAGTCCAGTGGACCCAACACTAACTCACGATTATTATTTACTATTTTGAGAACACCCTACATTTTACAAAGGGCTAGTCATTTTAATTAATATTCTTCATTACAGTTTCATGAGGCACACTACTGACCATATACCTATCTGAAAGCAATATCATTAGAGATGTTGGTACTATTCTAATTATATTATGGAGCAGTTAAGTGAGTAATGACAGAAATATATATTTTTATATATAATGAAATCAGAATCAGAACCCACAACCCCAGAATCTTTTTGCCTGTTGCTCGGAAAACTTCTTGCTTCTCTTCTCATCTTTGTTTGCTAAGAGGGTTTCAGATAAGTAATACACCTCAGTTTGCCATCTTTAAGAGAGAGAACAATTCCTATCACCTTCCTACCTCAATGGCAACTAGTAACAATATTGTCATTTTGATAAAACATTTTGACAGAATCTGTACCATGGAATCATGAAATTCAGAGTCGAGAAGATGCCCTCAACAGCCAACTAGTCCAATTTGTACATGGAAAAAAAAAAACAACAAATGGTTAATCAATCTACACTTGGAGATCTCCAAGGAAGGGAAATCTATCTCCTCTCAAGCCATTCCACTATGTCAGAGCTTTAATTATTAGGAAATTGTTCGTTAGTTTTTTCCCTGATGTCAAGCCAAAATTTTGACTGCCACCCATTGCTCCTGGTTCAGTCCTCTGGAGAAAAGGTCTAATCCCTCCCCCATGTAAAAGGCTTTCAAATACTTGAACAGAACTCTCATGTTCCCCTTTGAGTCTCCTCTCTTTCAGGCTAAACACCCCCACTTCCTTCAACCTAGCCTGAAATGTCATGAATTCAAGGCTCATCACTATCCTGACTGCTCTGCTGTTTATCAGCATCTTTCTTCAACTATGGCACCCAGAACTGAACCCAGTACTCCAGATGAGGACTGATGGATGTTGTATGAATGCAAAGTATTTAAATGAATGCAAAGTATTTAAAACAATGCATAAAACATGTACATCTATGTGTTGCCCCACTGCAACGCCCAGACATTAGTGTATGGAAAGAGCAGAATAACAAAATGACTATCACCTAGCAAGCTCTGGTGTACCAAAGGGCCAAGGCAGATGAAAGCAAGAGGAGATCAAGGATTCCCCCGTGCTATGGCCATTGTCTACTCTGAAAAGAGTTCTTGTCTAGAGATCACAAAAATTGGGTGTAGAATCCCCAATCTGGAAAGGATCTCAGAGGACAGACTAGTCTATCCCTTTCCCAAAGCATGAATCCTGTCCACAGATTTTCCACAAGTAATCTCAATCAAGCCTCTGCTTGATGCTCTCTGGTGACAGCTCCATGCTAACTGGTTTTCCATATACTTCAGGTGAAATCTGCCTTCCTGTACATTTGGGTTGAGTGGCAGGTCACACCTAAAAGGTGACTTGGACAGGCTAAAAGTGGTTAGTGGGTTCATGCAGCTTTTAGGGCTCTATGTGAGAAATCAAATGAATGGTGATGGTAGTAGTGATGTTAATAACATATTTAGGTAACACTTTGAGGTTACAAAGTGACTCCTTTCCGACAACCTTATGATAGTGCAAATATCATCCCCATTGTCCTCATTTCCCCCTCATAGAGCCCTCTCTTTATTTAAGATATACCTCTGGCCCCATCTTCTGCCCAGAGTTTTCCCTAATCCTCCTAGTTGCGAGTGCCTTTCCTCCTAAACTACCTTGTGCTTACTTACTTTGAATGCAGTTTTATTTATTCACTGGATATTTATTCTTCATTTTCTTATATAAATGTACATGCTATCTCCCCCTTTATAATGTAAACTCTTTGAGAGTAGGAATTATTTCAAAAAGGCACATAGTGCCTAATACATATTTATTGATTAATACATGCAGGTACATGCATCCATGTATTTATATATTTATTCATTGTTATTAACATATTTAAAGATTTATTGTTATTACAAACATTAAAAGAGTAAACAGATTTAAAGACTCAACTGAGTATGTTTTGATTTATTTCCAAAAATGCCTCAGTAAACTGATATGAGACTGGCAATTTCTTGCATGTGGGGACAATCATTGGTTTTCCTTTGAATGAAGACTAGACATTGTTTCCAGAGCCTGTCACTGCTTTGAAGTGGTCTGAGTGTTTTGGCTCCCGAACTAACAGTTCTGGGTGAGTTGGCCCTTTCTAGTTGACCATTCCCAGTGGGTGACCACAGAACCAGCTTCCTTCAACTTGGACTTCAGAGCAGCTATGAATATTGTATCCAAGGCCCCAGTGGACAGCCTAGGTATTCATATAAAAATGAAATTAATAGGGGGGTGGAGCCAAGATGGTGGAGTAAAAGCAGTGACTTGCTTGAGCTCTCCCCCAAACCCCTCCAAATACCTGTAAAAAATGGCTCTAAACAAATTCTAAAGCAGCAGAACCCACAAAAAGACAGAGTGAAACAAATTTCCTGCCCAAGACAACCTGGATGGTTGATTAGAAAGGTATATTGCACTGGTCAGGGAGAGGAACACAGTTTGGCATGGACATACAGGCCTCAGCAATCCTGGAACAGGCCTCAGAAGACTGAATCACAGGCAACTGTGGTGGTTCCCAGACTTCTCAACTCATGAACACCAAAGACAACTTAGAAGGTCAGTAGGAAAAGTCTGTGTCTGCTGTGAGAGAGAAGCTGGTCCCAGCCCCAGTCCTCGAGCTTGGCCCGCAGGGCAGCAGCTGCCTACTGAGCCTCCAGCCCACAGACTGAGGGGGAATTGAGTGGCAGATCAGAGAGAGATTGCAGGGATCTCTCTGCTGGTGCAGGATTCTCTTGCTTGGCCTGTGCTTGGATGTGGGTCACAGTTCTGGGTGGCGGTCCTGGGGCAAAGAAGAGTGTTATCGTGGTGGAGCTAGTAGTGGCTGTGGAGAGGAAGCCCTCCTCACAGTTCCAAGACAGAAAAGAGTGCTTGTGGTCACTCATAGACAAGAGCACAGGCCAGGAAAGGAGTAAACCCCTCACTCTTGATCATAGCACCTTGGAAGAACTGAAAATTTACAGGTTCTTAAAAGTATCTCTGAAAATAGCTGCACAAAACCCTTGAAGCTTGGGACAGTACATTCTTCACACTGGAAACAGACCCCAACCTTAACAAAACATTTGTAACTCAAGTAATTGGCTGGGATCACGAATAAGCAGCACAAAAAGAGCCAGACCATAGAATCTTACTTTGGTGACAAAGAAGATCAAAACATACAACCAGAAGAAGACAACGAAGCCAAAGCTCCTACATCCAAAGCCTCCAAGAAAAATATGAATTGGTCCCAGGCCATGGAAGAGCTCAAAAAGGATTTTGAGAAGCAAGTAAGAGAAATAGAGGAAAAACTGAGAGTGATGCAAGAAAATCATGAAAAACAGGTCAACAGCTTGCTAAAGGAGACCCAAAAAAATACTAAAGAAAATAACACCTTAAAAAATAGCCTAGCCCAAGTGGCAAAAGAGGTCCAAAAAGCCAATGAAAAGAAGAATGCCTTCAAAAGCAAAATTGACCAAATGGAAAAGGAAGTCCAAAAGCTTACTGAAGAAAATACTTCCTTAAAAATTAGAATGGAGGGGGCAGCTGGATGGCACAGTGGATATAGCACTAGCCATGGATTCAGGAGAACCTGAGTTCAAATCCAGCCTCAGACATGTAACACTAGCTGTGTGACCCTGGGCAAATCACTTAACCATTGCCCAAAACAAACAAAACAAAAAAAAAATTAGAAAAGAGCAATTAGAAGCTAGTGAGTTTATGAGAAATCAAGACATTGTAAAACAAATTGAAAAGAATGAAAAAATAGAAAACAATGTGAAATATCTCATTGGAAAAACAACTAACCTGGAAAATAGATCCAGGAGAGAGAATTTTAAAATTAATGGACTATCTGAAAGCCAGGATCAAAAAAAGAGCTTAGACATCATCTTTCAAGAAATTATCAAGGAAAATTGTCCTGATATTTTAGAACCAGAGGGCAAAATAGAAATTGAAAGAATCTACCCATCTCCTCCTGAAAGAGATCCCCAAAGGAAAACTCCTAGGAATATTGTAGCCAAATTCCAGAGTTTCCAGGTCAAGAAGAAAATACTGCAAGCAGCCAGAAAGAAACAATTCAAGTATTGTGGAAACACAATCAGGATAACACAAAATTTAGCAGCTTCTATATTAAGGGGCCACAGGGCTTGGAATATAATATTCCAGAGGGCAAAGGAGATAGGATTACAACCAAGAATCACCTACCCAGCAAAACTGAGCATAATCCTTCAGTGGAAAAAATTGGCATTCAGTCCATTCTTGATGAAAAGACTAGAGCTGAATAGAAAATTTGAGTTTCAGATACAAGACTCAAGACAAACATGAAGAGGTAAACAGGAAAGAGAAATCATAAGAGACTTATTAAGGTTGAACTCTTTACATTGTGCATGGAAAGATGATATTTGTAACTCATGAGTCCTTTGTCCATATTAGAGCAGTTGGAGGGAAAAAAATTATATGTATGGTTAGATAGATAGATAGATAGATAGATAGATAGATAGATAGATAGATAG
>NW_020953065.1:0-12433 GCF_900497805.2 Vombatus ursinus | reverse complement strand
GATAGATAGATAGATAGATAGATAGATAGATAGATAGATAGATAGATGGCACAGGGTGAGTTGAAGATGAAGGGGTGATATCTGGAGAATAAAATTAAAGGGTGAAAGAAGGTTATGCAGAGAAAAGGAGAAAGGGAGAAATAGAATGGGGTAAATTATTTCACATACAACAGACAAGAAAAGGCTTTTACAGTGGAGAAGAAACAGGGGAAGGTGAGAGTTAATGAGTGAATCTTATTCTCATAGGATTTGGCTTAAGGAGGGAATAACATACACACTCAATAGGGTATGGAAATCTATCTTACCCTACAGGAAAATGGGGGGGGGGGAAGGAGACAAGAGAGCAGGAGTATGATAGAGGGGAGGGTAGATTGGGGGGAGGACATAATCAGAAGCAAACACTTGTAAGGAAGCACAGGGTCAAAAGAGACAATAGAATAAATGATGGGCAGGATAGGATTAAGGGAAATATACTTAGTTTTTCACAACTTGACTACTATGGAAATGTTTTGCATTACTGCACATGTATAACCTGTATTGAGTTGCTTGCCTTCTCAATGAGGGTGGGTGGGGAAGGAGGAAGGGAGAAAATGTGGAACCCAAAGAATAGAAGTTAAAAAAATGGTTTTCACATGCAACTGGGAAATAAGGTATACAGGAAATGGAGTATAGAAATCTATCCTGCCCTATAGGAAAATTGAAGGGGAAGGGGATAAGAGAAGGAGGGGAGAGATAGAAGGGAGGTCAGAGTAGGAGAAGGGATATTCAAAATGCATGCCATCTTGGGATGGTGGGGAGGGACAAAATGGGGAGAAAATTTGGAACTCAAAATCTTGTGGAAGTGAATGTTGAAAACTAAAAATAAATTAATTAATAATATTGTAATAAAAAATAAAAAATAGTAAAATAAAATAGATAAAAAAAGAAAATGAAATTAATATAGCTGCTTTTCTTTTGGTCAATGGATTTCTCTCTTTTGTTACTCCCCAGGTATGCTTCAGCATTCTTGCATCATTCACTTTTATGTATAATCAAAACACTATAGTTGAGCTTTGCTGTGTGTGAATTAGAAGAAGATGGAGCATAATGATGCTCTGAAACTGCATTAATGGGATGAGATCTGTGTCACTGTTAATTACTTTTAATTGAATAATGAGCACAAGGGGGCAGCTAGGTGGCACAGTGGATAGAGCACCATCCCTGGAGTCAAGAGGACCTGAGCTCAAATCTGCCCTCAGACACATAACACTCACTAGCTGCGTGACTCTGGGCAAGTCACTTAACCCCATTTGCCTCACCAAAGAAAAAAAAGAAGAAAAAAAAGGAAAAAAGAGTGAAAAAAAGAGTAAATGAATAATGAGCACAAGTGATTGTTTCATTTTGTAATCCAAAAAAAACTTATAAGTAGAAAGGTAATATCCTCCCATATTTACATAGTGTATGTAAGGCACTTTACAATTGACGAAACTCTTTCCTCACGATAACCTCATGATAATACCAGTGCTTGTATTAGTTTGGTAGTTTGGTAATTTGGTAGGTGAGTGCTCCTTCCAACAATGCAGATAGTCTCCATTCAAATATTTTCATCTGGTGTATCTATTTCTTCCTCATAAGTCCTCCACAGAGACCATTCAAATATTTTCATCTGGTGTATCTATTTCTTCCCCATAAGTCCTCCACAGAGATCACACTTGGACTATTAATGTCTCATTCTCACTACAGGGCTTGCCAATTTCCTTTGCCCATCACCCATGTTCTTGACAATGTCTTTGGTGCCAGGACTTGTGATGTGTTGGCCATGTCACAGCTTACTAACCCTAATTGCCTTTTCACTACCCTTTGAACTGTCTATAATTTTAATTCTTCTGAACTTCCAATAAGTCCTACCAAGACACTTCATTGTTTTGTGGAAATGACCCTAGCTTGAAGTCTATGCCAGCAGACTACAAAACTCTGGCAGGCCCTAAACCAAGCTGGAAAGTCTGAGCATAGTCCCATCTAATAGTTTGTTATTTAAATATTTTAACTTGCTAAGTTTAAGGACATTCATCCCCAGAGGGTTGCTCACAAGTTGATCAAGGTTTTTGGCTATGACAACCAATGAGGATTCTCTACTAAAGCATGGAGGGGGCTGCCATCTGAATCAGGAGAAAGGAACCCCCATCTCAATAATATTATGATCCATCCAAGTAATTCTTGTGAAATTGTGGTAGTCTGTGATGTGCAGACATGTAGCACACCAAGAAAATATTGGTGTGAAGTGATGTTCACACTGGCGAGCCATTCCTGATCACCAAGAGTGCTGAGCAACTTCTCAGATATGCTACAGCACAACAGCGGAGTAGAAAGCATACTCAATACTGAGGAGCAGTGGTACATTGGACAGAGCACGCAGCTTGGAATCAGGAAGACTCATCTTCCTGAGTTCAAATCCAGCTTCAGACACTTCCTAGCTGTGTGACTCTGGGCAAGTCACTTAACCCTGTTTGCCTCAGTTCCTCATCTGCAAAATGATCTAGAGAAGGAAATGTAGGCATTCAATGATTGTTTGCTCTATTGAATAAATTACTGTTAATTAAGATTAGTTTTATGGAATCAAAAGAAACTTTTAAATGATGCACTCTGTAGTTTTCCTAGTATCACATATGTAGTTTAATCTTCCTCACTTTTAGACAGATAGAGAGAGAGAAAAAAGAGAGAGAGAGAGAAAGAGAGAGAGAGAGAGAAATATCTATTTTCCCTGAATGAGTCAATTCCTGAAAGATAAGAGTTCCTCTTGTTCCTTCTTCCATCCACACTTGTTGACCTAATATGGTACAGAGTTTCAACTCTTAGTTCAACATTTTATATTTTTCTAGGCTGCCCTCCTTCCTTCTCTCTCCACTACTATAATCCCCCAATGAACTACAGGTTTTCCAAATCCCAGAGGGCAGCCACCCTGAAAAACTACCCATTGAGGCAAATAAATGGTTCAGTGGATAGAGCTCTGGACCTGGAGTCAGGAGGACCTGAGTTCAAATCTGGCTTCAAATACTTACTAGCTGTGTGACCAGAGCAAGTCATTTATTCCCTTCATGCCTGAATTTCCTCATCTGTGAAAAGGAAGGTACTATTATCACCTACCTCCTAGGGTTGTTGTGAAAATCAAATGAGTTGGGGGCAGCTAGGTGGCACAGTGGGTAGAGCACTGCCCCTGAAGTCAGGAGGACCTGAGTTCAAATCCAGCCTCAGGCCAAACACTTGACACTTACTTGCTGTGTGACCCTGAGCAAGTCACTTAACCCTAATTGTCTAAAAAAAATAGAAAAAGAAAATCAAATGAGTTAAAGGGCTTAGCCAAGTGCCTGGAACATAGTAGAAGCTGTATAAATGCTGATGATCATTATTGTTTCTGTCATCATTAATATTAACTGGAGCACCTTTCTCCCTTGCCTCTCCTTCATTCCTTCCTCAAGGGCCCTGGGCTGCCCAAATCTTATGAGTAGATGACTAGAAAGAGTGATATGGCTGTTCATAGTACTTGGATGAGCTGTGAGTCACCAATTACAAGCCTTAAGGGGAGAGGGAAGACCATCAGGCTTTATCATCGGCCACTACACCCTCCTCACCTCTGGGCACTGTCACCTGGCCTGCTGGTATACCCTCAGAATGCCTGGGCCTCACCATGGCTGGGCCCTTAGGACACTTCTGGGCTTTTTCCATTGACCCAGCAGCTGAGTTCTTTTCTGTCCTTTGCCTCTCCCAATTAAAGAGTAGACTTTTTAAGAACAGCTACTGTTTCTTTTTTTTCCTCTTTCTATCCCTAGTGCTCAGTGTAATATTTGGTTCCTCATAACAACAAATGCTTTTTTATTCATGCATTCATCCAGATTGTCTTGGAATGCCCTGCTTGACTGACCTTTGGCTCCCAGTTTCACCTGAAATGTGTCCTAGGTTTCAAAGGACTCAAGTTTTAGAAACTGAGGCATGAGACTGTGAATGTTCAATAGCCTGATCACCACAATACAGAATGGGGGAAGAGGGAACACAAGGAGGAGGAAAGCAGGCTAAGATTGCTCAAAGCATGGACTCTAGTTATGCTGGGCAGTTAAGGCCCTGGTGACCCCATCCACTGTCATGTAATCTCTGGCTTTTCTCAAGGCCATGACTAGCTGAAGAAGTCTTCTACTCCCTGGGACTCCATCCTATATTTTCCTGCTGTTCTATAAGAAGAGTGGGTAAGATTCAGCCTTACCTGTGGTTTCCATCAGGACCCTCCCTAAAAGAAAGAAACCTGAGAAAAGAAAGCGATGAGTTGCTGTCCTTTAAATCTACATGCCAACATACTTATCTCAACCACCTATCTACACTCTGAATCTCACATTTTTCAGTCTCCTCATCCTTACCACCATCACCACCACATTTCTACTCCTTAGTCCACTGCCTGACACATAATAGCTGCTTAATAAATGCTAGTTGACTGACTAACTGACCATATCCTCATGTCCCAAGTCCCTGTTGATCTGATGATACTGAATGTTCTACTCACCATTCTTAGAATGGCCATACTACTCCATGGAACATGACTTCCACCTCTGAGGAGGTAAAAAAAAAAAGAACATAAAATCATAGATTCTAAAGAGGCAGAATGAACTTTAGGAGTCATCTAGTTTGAGAAAGTGACTAAAATGTCCATACCCATTGACCCAAAGATCTCACTGCTAGGCAAATTCCCCAGAGAAGGCAATGACTAACAGAAAGTTTCTATATACAACAAAATATTTATAAGCAGCATTTTCTGTAGTAGCAATGAACCAGAAACAAAGTAGATGCCCATTGACTGGTGAATGGCTAAAAAAATTGTGGTCCAAGAAAGTAATCAAACAGTACTGTGCTTCAGAGATGATTAATATGGCCACTAGATGGTGCAGGGGATAGTTTCCTCATCTGTAAACTGGGTATAATAACACCTACCTCCCAGGGTTGATGTGAGGATAAAATGAGATCATATTCATATAGTGCTTTGCAATCCTTAAAGGGCTATATAAATTGTGACTATTATGATTGTTGTCATTGTTGTTGTTATTCAATGGACCCAGAAACAGAAAGACCTCAACTCAAATCGCACCTCAGATGCTAACTAGCTGTGTGATTCTAGGCAAGTCATTCCTCTGTTTCCTCCTTTGTGAAATGTGGATAATAATAGTACCTACCTCCCAAGACTGTTGTGAGGATTAAATGAGATAATATGCATAAAGACTATGTAAGCCTTAAAGCACTATATGAATGGTAGCTATATAAGGGCATGGGAAGACTTAGATGAACTGGTGCAAAGTGAATTAAGAATCAGGGAAACAATATGCAGATGGGGAAAGACTATAGAAAGTGAAAGTGAATTCTGGGAAGTTGTAAGGACCAAACTAGTCCACAACAGACATGGAAGAATGAACCTCGATCCCTTCCTTGCAGAGGAAACCTGCTTATAACAGCAGAGTTGATTGATGTCTTGGCTAATTTCACTCAACTGTCTTTTCTTACTCTTTTTATGAGGAATGACTATCTAGAACAGAGGAGGATAAGAAAAATATTTTGCGAAATAAATGTGATATAAAAACAAAATACATTCAAAACATTTACAAAGAAATCATCTACTCCCATACCTTCAATGCATCTAAAACACTCAATTCAATAAACACCCATTAAGTGCCTACTATATACCAGGCACTAGACTCTGCCCTGCCCTCAAGGAGTTAACATTCTACTGCAAACATGTACACAGGTAGTAAACATAAAGTAAACAGAAGAAATTAAGCACTAACCACTAGGAAGTCCAGAGATGGTCCAACACTTAGCCGTTTACCTCCTACTTGATTACCTTTGTTGATGGGGAATTCATCTTCAAAACAAGCAAAGTCAGTTCAACAAACATTTATTAAAAGTGCCAGCTACATAAAGGGCACTGGGAATACAAAAAAAATTGATCATAAAATAATAGTCAATTCTCTTTTAGAGCTTCTCTCATTGACAGCAAAATCTTCCTGGTATAACAATCGGTACATGAGCTCCTGGAGAGCAGAGACTGTCTTTTGCTTTTCTTTGTATCTCCAGCACTTAGCACAGTGCCTGGCATATGGTAGGTGTTTAATAAATGCTTGTTAATTTGAAGCAAAGAAATATATGTGTGTGTACATATATATATATATGTGCACTATATAGTATAGAGTGCTTGATGTATATATGTGTGTGTGTGTGTGTGTGTGTGCATATATATATATACACACACATATATATATACACATTCATATAATAGGCACTTAGTAAGTGCTTATTGACTGATGGACTGGTTTTTGCCTTTGTATTCCAGTACTTAGTACGGTGCCTAGCATATAATAGGCATTTAATAAAATGCTTATTGA
Organism: Vombatus ursinus; assembly: GCF_900497805.2. NCBI lineage: Eukaryota > Metazoa > Chordata > Mammalia > Diprotodontia > Vombatidae > Vombatus > Vombatus ursinus. Next base: position 6,038 of record NW_020953065.1, on the reverse strand, counting down.
CTATTGATTAGAGAAATAGCAGACAGGAATTGAAATGTTGCTAGTCAGAATGGAACCTTGTCTGGATTCCTGAAATGAGAGAAAGGACACCAACATGAAAAAAGAGGTTCAAGGAGTTTCACTTGCAGAAGGAAATGTTTCAAGGCACATACAAAGCTAAGGGAGTGAGGGAAGCTTGAAGAGGCACTTTACAATGTGAGGCCAGAGACTAGAGGCTAGGTGTTGCAGGGACTGCCTCCCATAGGCTCCCTAATGAAGAATATGGCTAAAACATGCTAGGGAGACTGATTAAACTGTTTATCCCAGGGAGACCAAGAAAAGGTGGTGATGTAATTTAATTTCCCTTATTTCCTCCCTTACTCTGCCCGAGAGAAATTTACTCCAAACTTTCTCTGGTCTAATTTTGCCCAAAATTCTTGATTTATTAGTAATTTAAAGCTTCCTACTCTCATTAAAAATAAGATGGATTTTATTTTTTTATTCATGTGTATCCTTAATTGCAAATGGAGATATAAGGAGAAAGGGAATAGTGTTGGTACTGTATACAGAAAAATCACAGATCAAATCCCTCTGTCTAAAAGTCCTTGGTTTTCTTTTTCAGTCCTACCTGGGAGCTCTGAGCTAACAATGAGAATCATATAGGTTTGATAATTAATAATTTTTGGAATAAACTTTGTAAAATATCACCATAAATATATCCATGGGCTTTCTGCCCTCAAGCTAAAGCATCATTTGCTGCCTGGGAAAAGGCTAGGTAGTCAAGTTCTGTTTATTCATTCATTTTTTCTTTTGCTCTTCTCTTCACCCCTCAACATCTGCAGAGAAAACTTGTTGAGCTTAGGGAGTAAGAATTGTCCAGTGGAAGGAAAGAAGAGAATGTCTGTGAAAATCCTAGCTCTCCCCAAATCCCAACAGTTGGAACCAGAGGAGGGAGATAACATCCTTCCCCCTTTGTTTTCACCTTCAACCTCAAGCCTATACCAGACAGGCACATCAGGCTACTCTCATATTTAGTCCAAACCTGCCTCTTTGTAAATTCCATCAATTGTTCTTGGCTCTGCCTCCTAGAGTCACTTTGTGACTGTCTTTCAAATACTGAAGATGGTTATTCTCTGTTCATCTCTTTTTTTTCCCTCTAGGTTAAATAACCCAGTTCCTTCAGTCACTCTTTTCATGACATAATTGAAAGATTCTTCACAGTCCTGGTCACACTCCTCTAGACATGCTCCAATTGGTCAATGTCTCTTTTTAAAAACAATAGCCAAAACCAACCATGATATTCCAATGTGGTCTCACCAACATCATAGACAGCAGATCCTTGATTCAGAATGGCTATAAATGCCTCCTAACATTGCATTAGCTGTTTTGTCTGTTTTTTGACAAACACATCATACTTCTGACTAAATGTTTTTCATATGAACTAAACCACATGTCCTTTATATTGTATTTGTGCAGTTGACATTATGGTGCCTAAATGAAAGGCTTTATGTTTATTCCTATTCACTTTCATCATGTTATATTCAGTCTCTTGTTCTAACCTGTCAAGGTATTTTTGCACCCTGTTTCTGCCATCCTATGCCTTTTTTCAAATTGGCTCAGCACTCCTCCTGTGTCTTCATCCCAGTCATCAAAGGTAAATTGAATAGTAAGGACCAAGAAACAGCCCTAGGGCATGCCATCGAAGACTTCCCTCCAAGTTGGCATTGAACCACTCATTTCTGTGAGCATGTTGATTCAATAAGTTACAGCATCCCACTCCATTCCATGTAACAAACTAGCTGTCCAACTCCAACTTGTCCATGAAAATAGCATGAACACTTAAATTATATGGATTTGCCCAATGTAGCACATCACTGACCTATTAAGACTTCTATCCTACAAAAGAAAAGCAATAAAGTCAGCCTGGCACTTGGAAAGAGAAGGCAGAAACACCAGTAAGTTGTGTCAATGTTCAATTTTTGCCTGTGATGAGGTTTATCTGCCTTCAACTGCATAGACAAAATAAAAGCCCCACAGAGAGATTTAATTTTGCCCATTGGTCTGAATGCATTAGAGGAGTGTAACATTAGCCTCTTATATGAGTTATCACAAAGAAAGTGCCAACAATTAAAATAATTCAGAAAGTAACTCTGACCCTAACACCAAATACAATAATATTTTAAAATGTTAACTATTATGCAAGGCTTTTCCACTAGAATTTGACTCTGTGCCTCATAATGGCAAGGCTGGTTCTCAAAGATTACGCCAGCAGAGTGTTAGCTCCTCCAAGACCTTGCAGGCACTGGAATAGCTGCAAGTATGGGTCCAGTGCAGTTCTGTCCATGTTCAAATGTAATATCCATGAGAACAGGGAATATGGTTCCAATGAATCTTAATATCACTGACTGCCAAATTTTTTGGTCCCAGGATCCCTTTACATTCTCAAAAGTTATTGACTATCCCAAAGAGTTTTTATTTATGTGGATTATATCTATTGATTTCCTGTGATAGAAATTGAAACTAATCATTTTTAATGTTTATTTATTCATTTTAAGAAACAACAGTAAACTCACTATTGTTGCTGTTGTTCACTTGTTTCAGTCATGTCCAATTTTTCATGACCCTACTTGGGATTTTCTCAGCAAAGATACAGGAGTGGTTTGCCATTTTCTTTTCCAACCCATTTTACAGATGAGGAAACTTCAGTAAAGTTAAGTGACTTGCCCAGGGTCACATAGCTAGGAAATATCTGACGCTTCCTGACTCTGAATTCCAAGCCAACACTATCCACTGCACCACCTAGCTACCCAAACCCACTATGTGTTAACATAAATAACTTTTATTTAAAAATACTACATTTCAAAAAAAAAACAAAAGGGGCAGCTAGGTGGCGCAGTGGATAGAGCACCAACCCTGAAGTCAACAGGACCTGAGTTCAAACCCGACCTCAGACCAAACACTTGACACTTACTAGCTGCGTGACGCTGGGCAAGTCACTTAACCCCCATTGCCTAAAACAAACCAAAAAAGAAACCCAAAACTATATTTTCCCAAACAAAAAATTGAATAAGAGTGGAATTGTTTCACACATTTTTGCAAGGACTCTCCTTTCTGCTTCTGCATTATATCTGTAGCAATATGTTGTTTTGATTGACACATACAAAGGCCATTCAGTCTTTCATAGATATGTGGTTGGAAAAAGAGAGGAATATTTTAATAGGCGAATGATGTCTTAGAATTATTACGAAAGAGTTGGGCGCGGTGACGTCGGGGGAGCGAGCTGGCCAGTGCTGAGGGGCCGGGCCGAGGCTCGGCCAGGGAGTTTCAATCAGCGCCAGAGCCTCGGGAACCCAGTGCAACTTGCAGCCCAACACCGAGCAGTTCAGCCTAGCCCAGCTTGTCCCGGCTCGGCCCGGCCCGGGCCATGACAGCCTCCGCCTCCGGGGAGCCTCCCCTGGCTGAGCTGCGGGCCCCGCGCTGGCCTGAGCGAGCCCATGGAGCGGGACGAGTGGCCGCACAGCGGCGCCGGACTTTCCTCCGCTTCTTCAGAGCCGCCCCCGGCCCGGGCCCCCGCGGAGGATCCGGCAGCAGCCCCGGCACCGCGCAACGAAAATCATAGGGAATCAGCACAGAAAACTGAGAGAACAAGGGTGTCGAGCAAAGTTTCAGGCTACAAAATAAACACCCAAGAATCAACAATATTTCTAGGTGATAATAACAGTATCAAGGAACCAAGTACAGAAAGGAGATCGTTGGAACAGACTGGTAGATAAAGAAGAAGAGGAATTTAACCCAGTGTTTGACAAACCCTAGAACATTAATTACCTAGAAAAGAACTCCTTATATGAAAAGAATGGCTAAGGAAAAGTGGAAAAAAATGAGGTACCTACTGTGTGCCGGGTACTGTGTTAGGCCCTGAGGCTACAAATACCAAAAAAAAAAAAACCCAAAACAATCCCACTCAAACTTAAATTCGAATGAAGGATACAACAAGTACATATGTAAGTATATGTAACATAAGTATGAAGTTAATAAATACAAATATATACCAAGTAAAAATAAGAATTATTATGAAAACAGTTTTGACCTCATAGATCTCCTAAAAGGATCTCAAGGACCTCCAGAGGTCCATGCACCACCCTTTGAGAATGGCTACTCTGCATCCATAGGCTTTACAAAGAACTACACACACAGTGGTTGCCCGGCAATAATTCACTGTTGATGGTGATCTATAGAGTAGATTGAAATAATGGGAGTGTAATAGGATACTCTTTTTAAGGAAAGAGCTTTTTCACAAATATTTTAAGACTTTCAATAGATCTGAAGTAAACATCTCCAACTCCTTTTCAAAAAGCACGGACTCCAGGCCCTTTGCCATTATAGTAGCCCCACTTTGAACACTCTCCAGATTATTGATTTCCTTCACAAAATGTGATGCCCAGAATAGAACACAATCCTATGGGGGTGATCTGGGCAGGGCAGAGGATGGCACAACCATCCCTTCTTATTGCCAGAAGCTATGCTTCTCTCAATACAAATTGGGCATTTTGGCTTCTCTATCACACATCTTGAGCTTGTGGTTGACCAAAACCCCCAGATTCTTTTCAGACAAACTGAAATCTGACCATTCATCCCTCATTTTGTACTTATGAAATCAGTTTTTTGAAATCAAAGCAAATATAAGCTTTACATTTATTCTTAAGTTTCACTTCATTAAATTTGGTCCAATGTACTGGCCTATAAACATCTTTTGGAATCCTGATTTTATCTTTCTAGGCCTCAGCTGTCCCAGCAAACTGATGAGTGCTGTCTATGCATTTATCAAAGTAATTGATAAATATATTAGAGAATAGTGTCCTTGGAGCCCTGGCAGGTCATGGTCTCTACCTAAAGCTTGATGCAAAGAATTCACCTCAAGCATGTTCCCAGATGGTCTTGGTTTCAATGTTCTGCTTTTGAGATAAGGTGATTTGGCCAAGATCTCACTATAAATGCTCCCAGAAGGAGGCTGTGTCATGGGGGTTTTCTTCTCACAACAGTAGATGGAGCACCCATGGACAAAACAACCATGAAACTCAAAGGCAGCCCCCACACCACTGACCAGAGAAAAACCAGTTGGAAAGTAAGCCCCAATCGCCACCTGGCCACAATGGCAGGGATACATTCATGTGTCCTCAGCACACAGTACAGCGCATGTAACATGCTAGAGTCAGTCAACAACCATTTATCAAGAACCTGCTATGTGTCAGCCAGGTGATGTAGTGCATACAGCTGGACTTGGAGTCAGTAAGACTTGAGTTTGAATCCTCCCTCAGACACTGACTAGCTGTGGGATCCTGGGCAAATCATTTAACCACTCTATGCCTCAGTTTCTCCATCTATAAAATGGGAATAATGACAGTTCCTACCTCCCAGGTTGTCGTGAGGATTAAATGTGATAGCATATATTAAGCACATTGCAAACCTTGAAGCAAAATATAAATGCTAGCTGGCAGTTGTAGTTATGAGCATTTAATACATGCTTATTGATTGATTGGACAAGGTTTAGGGTGATTTGATGTTTCACAAATCTCTTTGGTGATTTTTATTTGCCTTCACCTGCACTAGAAACAAGATTTCTGTCTTTCCCAGGCGGTGTAAATCACCAATCCAGGGCATGCAACGGGAAGCGCGCCATGGCTGAAAGGAGAGCTAAGAGCTTGACCCTGGTCTGAGTCACTGATAAATTTCTTGTGGGATCAATGGAAAACAAAAGGATTCCTGCTCTTACTGGCCTGGTGACGTCATCACGCTGTGGGCTACTGTGTGGCTGGGAAGTCACAGCCAAGATCCCCTTGCTGGGTTCTGATGCTCTTTGCTGCACCCTGCTGGTAGGCCACTGAATTGCAGCTACCATAGAGTCCCTCACTGGTTTGTAGCCTAGCTGGAAGAGACCTGGGAGTCCAACTCCCCCATTTTACAGATGAGGAAAGTGAGTCCCAGAGAAGATAAGTGGATTGCCCAAAGTATACGCAAATAGGAAGTGGAAGTGTCAAGATTTGAACCCACGTCCACAGACA
>NW_020953064.1:0-2073 GCF_900497805.2 Vombatus ursinus | reverse complement strand
GTAGAAATTGATCAAAGAAGCTCGGCTGTCACTGGCCTTGCGGAGTGCCTCTCGAAATCTATGCACAGCCTGCACGTGGCATCAGAGCAATCTCCGCATCACGAGGTGAACCAGAATCTCCTCAAATGGAGAGCCTGGGGAAGACAAGAGGAATCTTCAACAAATAATCAGTCCATCCATGGGACAGTCATTCACAGCAGGGGGGCCTCCATTGGCCTCTGGTCCAGATTCCCTAACATCTATCCACCAACAATCTGTAGACTTTCCAAAGTCCAGTGGTCCAAAAGGACAGCAAGAACTAGGCCAGAATCCCCCTCAAGGACCTCCCTGGTCAAGAAAGGGAAACATACAGCCAGAATTCACCCACAATTGGATCCCTCACAGTAGGGGGGCTGAGGATGGGCTCTAGCAGAGACCCTAGAAATCTATCCACAGACTGCATGTGGTCCCAAGACAATTCCATTACACACATGGAAGGCAGGAGGGGTACCAGAATGGCCTGAAATCCATATCCAGGGAAAGAAGAGAGGAATTTCCAGCTAAAACATCCACCCATGTGACAGTCATTCACAACAGGCTACCCTACATTGGACTCTTATACAGATCTTTTCAAATCTATCCACCAACAGTTGGTGAAACTTTGAGAGTCCCTCAGTCAAGAGGGACAACAGCAACTGGGTCAGAATCTCTTCAAAAAGGAAAACCAAGGTAAAGAAAAGAAGAATGTGCACCAGAAAACCCAACTAGGATGCTTCTGATCAAAGCCACGGGCACCAAGCTGGGCTCTAGCAGACATCCCTAGTATCTAACCACATAGATGTAGATCCAAGAAAATCCTTTTGATTTTCTGGAAAGCAGGAGGTGGACCAGAATCTCTCCTCACGTGGGCCCAGGTGAAGAAAAGAGGAGTCTGGAACCAATAATCCACCCAGGGGATGGTCATTCACAGCACGGGGGCCTAGAGTGGCCTCTAATTCAGATTCCCTAACATCTATCCACCAACAGTCTATTGATCTTAGAAATTCCAGTGGTGGAACACGATATCAAGAACTAAGCCAAAATGGTCCAAAAGGATGCGCCTGGGAAAGGAAAGTGAATAGACAACAAAAATTCACCTAGAATTCCATCCCTCACAGTAGGGGGGCTCAGGATAGGCCCTAGCAGAGAACCCAGAAATCTATCTGGAGACTTCACTCCATCCTAAGATCCAAGGATTGTACACGTGGAAAACGGGAAGTGAACCCGAATGGCCTGAAATCTAGACCGCGGTAAAGAGAAGTGGAATCTGGAACATGAAATCCAGCCATGGAAAATCATTCAGAGCAGGGCAGCCAAACGTGGCCTCTAGTAAAGATCCCCTAAAGTCATTCCATACAGAGTTGCCACAATTTGGAGAGTCTATTGATTGAGAAGAACATCAAGAACTATGCCAGAATCTCCCAGAAGGAAGTCCTACGTCAAGAAAAGAGGAATGAACAAAAGGAATTCTATCCAGGTTGCAATCACTCACTTCAGGAGGCCCAAAGCTGGGCTCTAACACAATACTTGTTGTCCCATGTTGTCCCATGAAAATACTTGTGTCTACACGGAAAGCAGAAGGTGAACCAGAATCATGTGAAATGGAAACGCAAGGAAGAATAAGAAGAATCTGCCTCATAGAAAAAACCTGTGAGAATAGCATTCTCAGCAAGGGGGCCAAGCCTGGACTCTAGTATAGACTTCCTAAAATAGATGCTTGAGCAACCGGGGGATATCATACAGTCTCATGGCTCAGAGGGACACTAGAATTCCCCAACAGAAAGCCCTAGGTCAAGAAAAGTCAATGGACAACAGGAAATCCACCCAGGATGGCATGAATCACAGTAGAGGGTCTGGAGCTAGGCTGTAACACAGACCCCAGAAATCTCTCTTCAGACTGCATGTGGTCCCAAGACAATTCTCATGTCTCCATGAAGAGCAGGAAGTGGACCACAATCTCCTGAAATAGAGTTGAAGAAAAGAGGAATTTGGGATTCAAAAAGAAGAGAATGTAGGGAACAGTCATTCACAGCATTAAGGCCTAACCTGGCCTAG
>NW_020953063.1:0-5635 GCF_900497805.2 Vombatus ursinus | reverse complement strand
CTAGTTTCTCTGTTTCCTCATCTATAAAATGAGGATACTAATAGCAATGGGGTGCTATTGAATGTTTAACAACCAGCTCTTCAGAAACAAAAATGTACACAGAATACTTTGTGTTCAACCTGCCTTTATTAACATTTTCTCCATCACTTTCTTAAGTCTAGACAATCAAAAATACAATAAGTCAAGCCCTTATTCATAACATTTGATGATTTCCAAGGGGTAGATTCTCACATTGAAAATATTACAATTAGCTCTTATAAGCTCTCCATTACATCTGGCTCCAGCACACCCCTGAATATCACCCACCTCAAAAGACTAGGGTAAGAATCAATTGAAATAATGCATGTCAAATGCTTTACTCTTCAACCTAAAATCACTGCATGCATGCAGCTAGAGGTTCCAAATGGTACATATGTGGGAGAAAAAGGGCAGTATTTTCATTCTCTGTGGGCAGAGGGTTGCCCACACTGGAATAACATAAATGCCAGCTCTTATTTCCATTTATCATTTCACCAAGGGATTCCTGTCCTATGAAGGAGTTATTCAAATGCACTGGCCTCACCAGTGCCTCATGCTTGTCTGTAGGCCAGAAGGGCTGGAGAGTCACATGCTTGCATGACTGAGTAATAAACTGACTTGTGAAACTTGTGTCCTTCTTGGTATTGTATTCCTGATCTTCTCACAAAAAATGAAGAAAACAGAGAATGCTGTTTACCCCAGGTAATACAAGTAGTGAGTGTCATAGCTTGATTCAAATCCATGTCAACTGATACCAAATCCCCATTCACCATGTTTTTATCCTGTCATTCTCCCCTGCTTGCTGACTAAATTCAGAACCAACCCGCATCCTGTCTCTCCTTCCTCTCTTTTAGTCTTGATCCTAGAGTTAACCATTTTACATTTACATTGGCCTCTTAAGTCCCTTGTTCTCCTGTCCTTTAGCTACTCATATTTTGCCTAATGTCAACCATGGGTTGTGTCTGTCCCATCCGCCTTTTCTGCTATGACTCCCATGCTTATGAATATTACTGGAGAAAGTCATGTAATAATACAGATTAGATCTACTACTGATTTATGCTATTTTCAATAAGTGCCTCTGCTTGAAGACTTCCAAGGAGGGGGACCCACTACCTCTCATGACTGTCCATTTCACTTTTGGTCAGCTGTAATTTAAAGAACAAATACTTCCCCTCCCTTCCTCCCATCTCAAGCCTAAATTGTTTTCTCTGCAGCTTTTACTATTACTCTTGATTTGGTCCTCTTGGACCAAATAGAACCCACCTGCACTTTCTTCTTCATGATTGCCCTTCAAACAACTGAAGAGAGTTTGAATGTCCACTACCTACCCTTCCTCTCCACTTGTCTTTTCTCTAAGCTAAAAAACTCAAGCTCCCTTAAATGGCCATCAAAAGATATGTATTCAAGGCCTTCCACCATCCTAAACGTCCTCCTTTAGACACTCTCCCCAGTTTGTCAATATTCTTAAAATGGTATCCCAAAGTGAACACAATACTGCCAAAATCAGAGTACACTGGCACTATCTCCCCCTCATTCCTGGGAGTTATCCTTCTTTTAATACAGCCTAAATTAATTTGTAAATGTTTTTTACCCACATATCTTACTGATGATCCCTCAAAAACTTACAGGCCATGAAAACCACCAGAAATTTTTTTTAGAACAACCATTCCCTAATTTCCCTTCACCCTCTATTGTATCTGTGATGTGCAAGTCTTTACCTTTATCCTTATTGAATTTCTTCTCATTAGGTTTATTCCAATAGTCCTTTTGTACTCGTTCATCCAGTGGGCTAGTTATCCCTCCCTATTCATCTTTGAGTCATCTGCAGTTTTGATAAACTAACATCTATACATCTATTCAAATCTTCATAAGAATGTTACACAACATGGGAAGAAGCCCTGATTCTTGGAGACCGCCTGTAATGACAATATTTAACCATTAACTATGTTTTGAATCCATAGAATTGTATTATCATCTATACCACATTTATCTCTATATTCCACAAGAAGAGTATGGGATATTTTTAAAGAGATTTGCCAAATTCTGTGTAAACTGAAGTCTCACCATTCTATTTATCTAATAATTTACTATTCTTATCCAAAAAATATAATTAAGGTAAGTCTGAGCAGAGATACTGCTTTATTTTGTTTAGGTCTTTGAATACCCAACTTAGCCAAATACCTTCAATGTAATTATTACGTGTGATTTTTTTGAAATTGAATTGACAGAATGATTGTTTTCCAGTATTTCAAAAGTTGCTGGTGGGGTGCCATCAGCAGATTAAACATTCTACTTGCTCTCAGAAGGTAGAACTAGGAGCAAAAGGTAGCAGCAGTAAAGAGGAAAATTTAGGTTTCAGGTAAAAGAGAACTTCCTTACAAATACACCATTTGAAAATTCAAATAGAAAAAGCTAAAAAGTGGATAAAGAGGTAGATCTGGAGTTAGGAAGCTCTTTTTCATTCACTTGTTTCAGTCGTGCCCAACTCTTCATGACCGCTTTTGGCAAAGATACTGAAGTGGTTTGCAGCTTATTCCACAAATGATGAAGCTGAGGCCAACAGAATTAAGTGACTTTCCCAGAGTCACAAAGCTAGTAAATGTCTGAGGCCACATTTGAACTCGGGTCTTCCTGACTCCAGGCCTGGTACTCTATCCACTGCTCCACCTTAGTAAATTTTGAAGTACGATGTAAATGTTAGCTCACACAATATTATTATTAGTAGTAGTAGCAGTCATAGTTGTAGTCGTAGTGGTAGTAGCTAGCAGGAGTGGAAGAAGAAAGAGAAAGAGGAGGTACGAGCATGAATGGGTTCCCTTTCACTGAAGGTCTTCCCAGAAAGGCTGGATGAGCACTAGGTAGACCCTAAGATACTGAAGGACAGAGATTGTTTTCATTTTATCTTTGTTTTCCCAGCCCCTTATATCACATTATAGCATCTTGAAGAGAGCAGACACTGGATAAACATTGTTTTTTTGGATTAGATTAGAACATTTTATTAAGGGGATTATCTTTCAGGTATTGGATGGACTAGAAAGCTTCTGGCATCTCCTTCTAACCCAAACATTCATTGTTCTCTCATTATTTGCAAACTGAGCTTCCTGTCAGTGTAGGAGAGTCATTGGAACTTAGAACTGAAGGAATCTCAAGAGATCATCTGTTTTCTCCTGTTTCACTAGACAAGTGCAGTGTCACGCTAATTTTATAGAGGTGCTAACTGGGACAAAGGAAGGGGAAGTCACAGAAACACTTAAGAGTCTAGTGCCTTGATTTTTGTCTTCAGCATTATTTCCCATATAATGTTTAGGGTGTTCGAAGCCATGCTACTTCCTTTTTAGCAGGGTTGGTTAGGTGAAGTTCAGGCCTTCGAATGAGCCAGCCAGCATCATTTTGTCCTCTCATTATAAGTACTGAACTCAAGTCTCAAGTTCAGAACTCTGTATTATTAAGTGCCTGAAATATTTTGAAACACACTATTTGCTCTTTTTTCCCTTCTGTTTTGTTTTCTTTCTTCTTTCTGGTGGTTCCTCCTATTGGTTCTAATTCTTCTTTACAATATGACGAATGTGAAAATATGTTTAATAGGAAAGTATAAGTATAGCCTATATCAGATTGGGTGCCGTCTGGGGGAGGGAGAAAGGAAGAGAGAGAGGGAGGGGGAGAAAATTTAAAACTCAAAAGCTTAAGGAAGTGATTGTTGAAAACTAAAAATAAATTAATAAAAAAGAGGAAAAGATCCAATGACCAGTTGCCTTCCCATAGTTAAAGACCAGTCAATGCACATGCAACCCTTAAGAACACACCGAGACAAAGCAAGTGATTACCAAGTCACATGGGAGCATGGGCACTGAAGAGAATCTAGCTCAACAACTCTTCTAATTGATATGGTTCCATGGGGATGTTAGTAGAATGAATGTTCTAATGGCTTCCTGGGGATGTGTTTGAGTCATCCTTCAGGGAAAACACCCAAGAAATACATTATGATACAAATCCTTCTTTACCTCTTTGGATCAAAGAGTCTTAGAAGGGGAAGGTACCCAGGAGATCATCTGGTCTAACCTCTCACCCAGTGCAGGAGGGTACATGGAAAGATAATCATTCAGACCCTGCCCTTCTGAAATAAACAATGTGGTACTGTTCAGAGACTCCACCACTTTGACAGGTAGGTAATATTTTGTTTGTTTGTTTGTTTTATTTTCTGAAAGCTAAGAATAAATCTCTTATTTTGGGTTTACTTGTCCACATGATGTCATCTCATCAATGTGCAAATACTGATATTTATAAGAATTGGAAAATAGACCCTCTTTGTTTTCATATCTGCATGTCTCCAGAATATTTATATTCAAGGTTGTGTTTGGGCACAACATAAAAGATCAAAATATAGCATGGCATCTCAGTGGCAACTAGTTAAGCTCAGTCACATGATCATCAATTTGAGAGACCTATCCAGTTTTTCCAAAAGCTTCTGTGTAACGATGCCTATATATGTTGATAAGTAAACCATCATATGAAATGAGTAAACATACATAAGAAAAGAATGTAGAGCTGAAAGGACCCTGAAAATAACAGAAGTCCAAAAAGTATATATTCTATGGTCAAAGTCATCTTAAACATTTCATGTACTTAAAGAACCAATAGTGCTATTCCTATCTTTTTCATTCTCCATTTGATTATGATGTTCCTAGAATATTCAAGCTTAAAGAGAATTTAGGGCAAAGAATAGATGTCAAAGGTAGAAAGGACCTCTGGGGGCATCTCTTAGAACACCATGGTTTTGTATTGTTGTTGTTCAGTCGTTTTTCAGTCATGTCTGAATATTTGCGGTCACATCTAAGGTTTTTTTGGCAAAGATCTGGAGGGGCTTGCCATATCCTTCTCCAGTTCATTTTACAGATGAGGAAACCAAGGCAAGCACGATTAAGTGACTTGCCCAGGGTCACATAGCTACTAAAAATCTGAGGCCAGATTTAAATTCATGAAGATGAGTCATCCTGATTCTAAGTCCAGTGCTCTATCCACTATACTATCTACCTTCGCTGATTTTATAGATGACATGAAATGACAAAAGAAAGAAATCAAAGGCAACCATTGATTTGAAAGAAGGGGAATTAAATTCATAACTTGATATTTTCAAAGGTTGACAAATTAGTGAAAACTGTCTCGTAATTACATAACCTAATTAGCATTTTACTATTATAAGATTATGAGTTTCAAGGGAAACATTGTAATATGATCAATGATGATGATATTAGTTAATATTTGTATATTAAGATTTGCAAAACACATTACATATAATCATTCTTTTAATCCTCATGACAACCCTTCAAGACAATGGTTTTTATTGTCTCAATTTTAAAGATAAGGCAATTGAAGTTAAAAAGGGATAAATAACATGGTGAGGGTCACATAGCTAGTAAATGTGTGAAACAGTATAAAAATCTATCTACTAGGTTGTATAGTTGTGTTGTCTAGCTGCCTGGTTAGCTTTCATCTAGATATTATACAATTATGCCTCCTATAAAATCACATTTTATATTTCCATGTGGGCCTAAAAACTGATTTACCATAATGAAATTCAGAACAGTATGGTAAATATAGATTGTGAACACAGACACAT
>NW_020953062.1:0-1020 GCF_900497805.2 Vombatus ursinus | reverse complement strand
AGACTCCATATATTTTGCAACACCCACATAATGTTCTGAACACTTTCACAACCGTGGGAAATTTTCACACAACTCCAGTTATATGAAAATAGAGATCATGCAGACATCAATGCCTGGGATTCCATTGCTAATATCTATCAACAGAAATTGTCTCAGCTGAAAGCATAACACTCAGGAAATGAATACTCTTTCAATTAGCATGATTGCCTATACAAGAAAATGTGATTTTTTTTATGACAGACCTTTTCATGAAGAGGAATCTAGTGTGAAAAGCAACATTTTTAATTTATAGATCAAGAGATCAAGGGAAACACCAATATTAAAAGGATTTTTTGGTTCACATTATTACTTTTATAACATTTTATTTAACTTTGTGGAACTCATTTCCCCTCTTTGAGCCTCAGTTTATTCATCTGTAGAATTATGGAGACACTGTGTGACTTAAGGCAAGTTGCTGAACCCCAATTGCCTCTCACACACAACAAACACACACACACACACACACACACACACACAAAGAATGATGGAGTCAAGCAAGATAGTCTCTATGGGCTCTTCGGTTCTAATGATCTATGAGTCTATAATTTTATATTTTTGATACACTATTACATCGTATGCATATCTGAAATTTGCAGTGTTACTTATATACGTTATTTTCAAATAGCCTGCAGTTAAAATTTCATTAATCCTGTTTGGCTTCTTTCTTAGTTATTCCAAATTAATGGATTTTTTTTCTTCTGGTAAAGTCCTGGTCTAATGTCTAATCATAATCTGCAGATGTCCCTAGGTTCTCAAACCCTGTAACAGCAAAATAACAAGGGAAGGAAGAAAGGAAGGAAGGAAGGAAAGAAGGAAGGAAGGAAGAAAGGAAAGGGGAAAAAGGGTAGGAGATGTCTTTCTCTAATGTCATTGATTCTAGTCTCCATGAGGGTGTTTCCCCTGAAGATAATCTTCTGAGAAGCATTCTATTACCAAGACTTAAGTACTTTTTAGAAATTGTTATTTACCAAGGTAAGAACA
>NW_020953061.1:0-2079 GCF_900497805.2 Vombatus ursinus | reverse complement strand
AAGACTTAAGTACTTTTTAGAAATTGTTATTTACCAAGGTAAGAACAGTTGGTACAAACATTCACACACATCTCTATGATACACTTTCTCACACAGCTCAAGGAATACTGGGCTTCAGTTTGAATAATGCATGTGACAAAAGGGAACTCACTGATCCTAGATCCTAGAATGTTTTTTTTTCTTCTCCCATTTCTGAGATGCTCAAGAATGTCCCCTTCATCACAGTGAACTTGTATCTATTTGATACAGACTATTCAAACAGACACTATTCTCAGCTGATCCAAGGAATACAGCTAGAACACTGATAACAGGGGAGATAATAGGTCTAACATCCCAGGAATATGTGAAACTTACAAGGATCTCCTCCAGCCAAAGATGTGATAGGGACAAAGAAAGACACCAAGACAAAAGCTGAAGCCAAACCTTATCTTTTTTCTCCTAATGCAGTTTCTTATCAGAGGATTTTGCCAAACACCATACCTGTTCAAGCTTTCAAATAACTCCAGTTTTCTAGGTTGTTTATTCATAGGTGATTCCTGGGTGTGGCAAGTTCCTTTGAGCTATCCAAACACGAATCTCGTACAATATCTCTCCAGTTGAAAAGATTTTTTTTTTGCCCTTAGTCTAAACACTATGATCTACCTAGTTATAGTATAAAGGCTAAAATGGAGTAAAGTGAGTGGTTTTGACTTATTCTTACATTGGTGTTTTGTATTTATACATCTTCTAGTATGTCATAGCCAGCTTGAAGGATATAAGGTCTTTGAAGGTAGAGACTTTTTAAAAAAAAAATTGTATGCCTAGTACCTAGCATTCTATCTCTAACACAAAGGAGACAATAATAAATGACTGTTGATTCACCTTGCACATTATCAGCACATAATAAATGTATCTTGAATTTTTATTAGAATGATTATGATCTTTTATATCACATAGCATATCCACACTAAGGCAATCCTTCAGGTAGTGAGGTCTCACTCACATCCATTTCATACTGGGAAATGAACCCAGAACTCTGCTCAATCTCAGGAAATCTAACAAAAGCCAACCCAACCATATTTGGGTTACTATCACGTTTTTTCCATCTCCAAACCTCACATTCCTAGAGAAGCAGTTAGAAATTATCCACATATAGAAAGAAGAAGCTCAACCTTTCCCATGTCTGCACGAGTTATAAGAATGCATATTTTTCTTCAGCCTCTAGAAATCCCTGTGGATGCTAACTAGGGTCCTTCTTTCTTAGCACTAACCCATGTGCCTCACACTCCCGTCTTTTATCTCTCCAGCTAAATGTACTTTTCTGCCATGAGTAACAAATGTATGTGGAATTAAATAGGGAAGATTCACTTATCTTTGAAGCTCTTAAAGGTACTTAGATGAATCTTGCAGAACTTGAATGAAGAATAAAATTGACAGTAAGGATGAAATTCTAAGTGGACTAACTAGAAGACCAAATTGAAGAATAAAACAATAATTTCTAACTTACAAATTCTTGCTTCTTCTCCATCAGATATGCCAGAATTTGGAAAAAATGTGATTATAAGTCAGTTTCAGGAATACAGAGAGTCTATGTGACTGTGAGGTATTGAAAGCTTATTTTTATCTCTTGCAGACCTTTACTTTGTGGCTGCCTCACAAAGCCTTAATCCCTAATGTTCTCTTCTCTATTAGCTGGCTATTCAGTTACATCTTTTAAAAATATACTGGGAAATCTTAATCTGGCCACTGTCCCATGTTGTGGAAACCTTCTGTTATACATCAAAAATTTCTTGCTCCATCCCTAGAGTCTGTAGCCTCAGGCACCAAATATGATTCCATCATACATGGTATGGTTGGTGAGCATGAATGGGCTACCATGTTGCTCCTCTAAAGTGATAATTTTCTATCTTAACTTTGACTTTCTAAGGTGACAATGACAGACTAATAAGTTAGTCCAATGGAATTTTAGATACCAAGACAGGTCAGTGGAGGATATATTTCAAGACAGAAAAGGCCTTATTCCTTAGGTTCAGATCTCAGTATATAAACAGGTTTGTACTTTTCCAATTTGAAGGGGAAAATCTTGTAAAAACAAGAAGG
>NW_020953060.1:0-13894 GCF_900497805.2 Vombatus ursinus | reverse complement strand
CTATCCTGGTTGCTGGAATGAAAAACTTACCAACTGCAGGAGTGCTCTTATCATAATGGAACCTAAATCTGTGGATACCACAACCTTTATATACCTGTTCTTACATCCCCAGAGTGCTACCAGAGTATAATCAGAGGGGTTAGACCCCTAACCCCTCAGGGATCCATGTCCTGCGAAGTCTCTAAAAGGGCAATTATACAAAATTATATATTGTCTGATTCCAAATAGTTATTGTCAAAGGAGATAGTGAAGCACAGGCCTGGAAATCATGGAAGAACATAGAAAGTTATCCTTTTGAACATAGAAGGTCACAGCTGGAAGTGATCTTAGAAAATAGAATATCAGTCATGGAAGGGACTTTACAATAGAGAAAATCAGCACTGGAGAGGATCTTAGAACATAGAATGGCAATACTGGAAATGGTCATAGAACATAGAAAGTTGAGCTGGAAGGGATCTTTGAATGGAATACCAGATTTGGAAGGATATCTAGAACATAAAATGTAAAAGCTAGAAGGAAACTTAAGACATAGACTACCCAAACTAGAAGAGAGTTTGGAACATAGATCATAGAATTTCAAGTTAGAAGGGAACTTAGAATATTGACTATCAAACCTGAAAGTGACCTCAGAAATCACTGAGTCTAATGTGCTCATTCTGTCTGCAAAATGGCAAATTAACGACAGTGGTCTCTTTATTCCCTGACCTTATTTCTATATCAAAACTTTCCATCTTCTATTATATATTATATCATACTATACACACATAATAATATTATAACATAATATATGTTATTATACTATATCATATAATATATTATATGGATAGATTTCCTTATATAAGTTGAAGTATAGAGAATTCAGGCAATGAAAATCAATCCATAATACCACAGACACTGATTTATACTGTGTCTAAATAGACCAGATTCACAAGATAGTTACTCATTCCATTCTGCCCTAATATTTGATTTCACTGAAGAAATGATGAATGATCTATCTACTTCACAAGTGGCTTTACACAATTTTATACTATACAAGCTAGAAAATCAGGATAAATACCTAACCCCCTGAATTTGTATACATGCAGAATTACCCAATTTTTATTAGGAATTTTCAATCCTAAATAAAACAGGATTTGCAATAGATAGAGACAGAGAGAGAAACAGAGAGCAACAGAGAGAGAGAGGTATAGGTTATAGAGTTAGATGATATAAGAATAGATATTCTTAAATACATCTTTCTGTAGCAATATATCTATATTTACCTCACTAGTTATCTACATATATATTCTGCATAGCAAAAAAAAAACCCTTTTGTAGGTAACTCAGTGTCTCTGTCCTTCCCTCCAGGCACATTAGCACCAGGTGATTTTGTCTTTGTTGTATTGTAAAGAGCACTGGACTTGGAATCAGGAGAGCTGAACAAATAAACAAACTGTGTCCCCTCTTAGAATCTCAGTTTATTAAATTGGAAAATAGGCATTATCTATCTCAAAAGGTTGAGGTTAGAAAAGGGCTTAGCATAATCAAAATGAAAATTACAGTTAATTGGGTGAAAATTGTATTACTATTAACCATATGAAGGAATTTAAGTTCAGAAGAATGATGAGAATAGCAGCTAGGTGACACAATCAATAGAGTCCAAATGTGGCTTCAGATATGTTACCAGTTGTGTAAACCTGGGGAGATCATATAACCTTGATTTGTCTCAGTTTCTTCAAATTTAAAGTGGGTTAATAATTGTGCCTACCTCATAGTGTTGTTATAAGGATCAATGGATATGACAATGTTTTTTTAAATTGCTTAGCACAATGCCTGGTATACAGTAGGCACTATATAAATGCTTATTCCCTTCTTTTTCCTCTCTATCAATGTTCTCATCAGTAAAATGGGGTTAATTACATCCCCCTCCCAGGGTTATTGTAAGGATAAAATAAAATATGTGTAAAGTACTTTACAAACCATAAGATGCTAAATAAATGTTACTATTATTAGAAGTTTAATTTAAAAAGTGTAGACTTTTAGAAATACATCCTAGTATGTTATTTAAACCATTCCCAAGAATATAGAACTATAACCCATAGGAGGAAAAAGGCAATATAATACATTTATATAATTTAATTAGATATTTACTGAGTGTCCATTATGTTCAACGCTCCGAGCTAGGTCATTTTCATTTTCTAAAAATGATACTAGAAAAGAATCAAAGTTTGATGCCCCAGGGATGATGGGGTTCATAGCCATGGATCTTTGAATCTGTTTTTTTTAATTATGAATATTATCATCACTCTTACTAATGTAATAACTGTATTCCAATATAATTGGTTTTCTTTGAAATATTATATATTTTAATTCATGCATTTAAAAACATTATTCTGAAATTGGTAAGAGTGCGTAAGTTTCACCAGACTGCCAAAGGTGTTCCTGACAAAAAGAGTGTAGAGTCCTTGCTTTAGTGGAAACCGTGGGCAGAGCATTTCCCAGGGGAAATCCTGAGTAGCAATATAACCCAAATGGTATTATTGTGGATCCTGAAAACTAAATCCAAAGTGTGTAAACCCAGAGATTTGTTTGTAGGCCACAGATCACTCATACAAAAACAAATATTTATTAGGTGACTACATAGAAAAAGAATAAAATATTGGGCACTGGAAGGCTAAGTGTTAAAAGTTAACATCTTACCTTTGTGAAACAATTTACTGGGAAAGCAAAAAGCAAAATATGAAGCAATAAAATATATTAGAAAGATCCTAAAAACTACTGTGTGTTTTAGGGGAAAGGTGATTATTGACCGAGCAATCAGTGAAGGTTTCTTGGAAGAGGTTCTATTTGGGATGGGCTTTTAAAGGATGGGTATGAATTCAAAAGGTAGAGGGAGTCAGCTCTAGGCAGAGAAAAGTCCAGAAGTAGGAGAGTATGTGATTTATTGGGGGCAGGAGGGGTGTAGGGTTTCCTGTATTGGCTGGAGAATAAAATGTCTAGAGGGAATTAATTGAAGGTCACTGGCTTGGAAGCCCAAGTGACCAAGACTTTAATTCTGTTGGCCTCAGGAATATGAAAGACTAAGGCTTTCCTTTGACCTCTTTCTCCTTGTGTGGGTTGCAGCCTCCAAAGCCCCACAGTTGTTATTGATTCCAGTCCTAACTAGCTGCTCTGGGAACTATTAAGATTGATTGGGTGCTGAGAGATAGGCAATTACCAAAGTTGGAAGCAATTTCATTCCTCATTCCTGAGCAAGTTGCAAAGGACCTAATTGCCTGTCATGATCAGGGCAGTTCTAATACAGATTGAGGGACTGGCCAACTTCTTTGCTAAGGGATATGTGGTCCAGGTTGGAAAGTTTGCCTCTCATACCCATCAACACTAAACTCATTACTGGCTGCCTTCCTATCCTCCAGGTCTTAATCTTCTGTGAAAGAAATCACTCCAAGCCAGAGTCCCAAAGTTCAGGAGACCCAAATGGCTGATGATATGCAAAAAAAAAATAAGAAATTCTATTGAGGAATTAATGATGTCCACCAGGGTTCATCCTCTGCAATTCTGACTTCATTTATCCTTCCAGCTCATCTGAATCCTGATCTGTAGCCAGTATGGTACAATATTTGCAAAGCTATCAGAGAAAATGCCCATGGTATTTGGTCATCTAAATTTAAAGACCCACAGCTATTCCTGCTTCTCTCTGTCGAAGAATAAAAAAAATAGAATTAGAAAGAATACTAAAATTCATTTGGAAAAACAAACAGAAAACAATGGCAAAGGAAATAATAAAAAAAATTGTGAAAAAAGGAAGTTTAGCAGTACCAGATGTTAAACTATATTTTAAGGCAGTAATTATCAAAAAATTGCCAGAATTATCTGATACTGGCTAGGAAATAGAAAAGTAGATCAATGAAATGGAAAAGATATGTAATTTACAATAGCAAATACATAAAATAACCTTGTATTTGACAAGTGGAAGACATAAGATATTGGGATAATAATTAATTATTTGGTAAAAAAAAATTGTTGGGAAATTGGAAAGCAGTATGGTAGAAACTATTCATGGACCAATATCTCACACCATTTACCAAGATAAGGTCATGACTACATGACCTAGATATAAAGAGAGATTTTATAAGAAAATTAGAAGAATATGGAACATATTAATTATCAGACTTATGGATAGGTGAAGAATTTATAAATAAATGAGAGAGTGAGAGCAAAGTTAGGGGTAAAAGGGATAATTTTGATGACATTAAATTAAAAGGTTTTGTACTAACAAAACAGATATAGCCAAGATTAGAAGGAAGGCTAAAAATCTGGGGAAGTTTTATAGACAGTTTCTCAGATAAAGGTCTCATATCTAATTTTTTTTAAAGAACTTGGTCAAATCTGTAAGACTATGACTCATTCCCCAATTGATAGATGGTCAAAGAGTATGAACAGACAATTTTCCAATGAAGAGATTAAAATAATTTATAGTCATATAAAATGTTCTAAATTATGATTATTGAAATAGAGATTAAAGAAACCTTCAGATATCATTTTACACCTTTCAGGTTGGCTAAAATGATAGAAGGGCAAAGTGACAAATGTTGGAGGGGATGTGGGAAAATTGAGATTCTAATTCATTATTGGGGGAATTATAAAATGATCCAACTATTTTGTAGAGCAATCTAGAATTATTCCTAAAGAATTATTAAAATACCTATTCCCTTTGACCCAGCAAAACCATTACTTGCTCTATATCCAAAGATAATTAGGGAAAAATTAAAAGAACCTATATATTCTAAAATGTTTATAGCAGCTCTCTTTGTGATATCAAAGAACTAGAAATTGGGTGCAGCTAGGTGACACAATGGAGAGAGCACTGGCCCTGGATTCAGGAGAACCTGAGTTCAAATCTGGCCTCAGACACATAAAACTTACTGGCTGTGTGACCCTGGGCAAGTCACTTAACCCCATTGCCTAGCAAAAAAAGAAAAAAAAATTAAAAAAAGAACTAGAAATTAATTGGGGAATGGCTGAACAAGTTGTGTTATATGATTGTAGTGGACTATTACTGTTAGAAATGATGAACTCAGTGGTTTTAGAGAAACATGGAAAGACTTGCACAAAATAATGAAGAGCAAATGAGCAGAACCAAGAGAACATCGTATACAGTAATAGCATTATTGTTTTAAGAATGATTTTGAGTGAATAAGTTATCTTATCTATTATAAAGACAAGGAAAAGGACATATATATAAAGGACATATGAAGAAGTATGCTATCTGCATCCACAGAAAGGATTGATAAGTAGGAGTATTTATAGAACAATTGTACATATACATAGTATAGATAATGTATACACACACACACACACACACAAATATATGTATATACCAAATTGTGTCTATTGGTAGCCATCTCTAAGGTGGGAAGAAGGGAAGAAAATAGGAAAATTTTACATTATAGTTTTGTTGTATATTTGAAAGGAATAGCAAATTGCACATAGTAGATTTGCAGCTTCAGGTATAATCAACTTTTTATTGTACTGTGTTATGGAAATGCTTGTTTATTACATAAATTAAAAATAGGATAAAAAAAAAGATTTCTCCCAGGGTTGATTAGGACAAAGGGCAAATACCATTCAACTCAGCAACATTTATTAATAAGAGAAGTTGTGCTATATACTGCTATTTTAAAAAATAGTTTTATTTTATTTTTTTTTCATGAGGCAAACCCAGAGTCACACAGCTAGTAAGTGTAAAGTGTCTGAGGCCAGACAGCCACATTTCAACTCAGGTTCTCCTGACTCCAGGGCTGGTGCACTGTCCAATGTGCCACCTAGCTGTCCTTTATTACGTGTTTTTGATATTCTTTCCTTTTTAATTTTTGAGTTCCAAAATCTCTCCCTCTCATTCACCTCCATCCCCACCTACTGAGAAGGCAAGCAATATGATATAAATTATACAAGTGAAATCATGCAAAAACATTTCCATATTAACCATGTTTTCAAAAAAATTAAAAAAATAAAGTGAAAATATTATACTTCAATTTGCACTCAGAGTTCATCAGTTCTCTCTCTGGGGGTGGATAGCATTTTTTCATCAACAGTGCTTTGGAATTTTCTTGGATCTTTGTATTGATCAAAGTAGCCAAGTCTTTAACCGTTGATCACCATTGCAACATTGCTGGTACTGTCCACAATGATTTCCTGGTTCTTCTCACTTCACTTTGTATCATTATGTGAAACCAACCCCCTTCTCATTTCCCACAGCTTGATAGTACTCCAGGACACAACTTGGCACCAAATCTTATGTCACAGCTTGTTCAATCATTTCACAATTGCAGAGCATTCACTTGATTTTCAATTCTTTTTTACCACAAAAAGAACTGCCATAAATATTTTGTACACATAGGTCCTTTTCCTTTTTCTTTGATCTCTTTGGATACAGACCTACTGGTGATATTGCTGGATCAAAGGGTATGCACAGTTTTATATCCCTCTGGGCCTAGTTCCAAATTTTTCTCCAGAATTGTTGAACCAGTTCACTACTCCAATAGTTCATTAGTTTACCTATTTTTTTCTGTTGTCACCTGTTTTATTCATCATTTCTGATGGGTGTGAGTTGTCATCTCAGAGTTGTTTTAATTTGCATTTCTTTAATCAATGGTAATTTACAACATTTTTATATGACCATAGATAGCTTTGATTTCTTCTGAAATCTGCCTGTTTATATCCTTTGAGCATTTATCAATTGAAGAAAGGCTCTTATTTTTATAAATTTGACTTAGTTGTATGCTCAGTATACATTTGAGAAATAAGGCCTTTAACAGAGAAACTTGCTATAAAACATTTTTGATATTGCTTTATTGTCTATGATACCATTTGACATGTCTTTTCCCTGATTATCCCTTTTAGTTCAGCCTATTTTGCTTTTGCTTTGTCTAAGATCATAATTACTTCTCCTGCCTTATTTTTAGTTCCAATGAAACTTATGAGATTCTGTTCCAAGCTTTTATTTTAACTCTGTGTATATGTCTTTCTATTTAAAGTGTGTCATTTGTAAATGAATTCTAGTTTCTAAACTGTTCTGCTATGTGCTTTCTGTTTTATGGGTGAGTTCATCCCCTTCACATTCACAGTTAAGATAGTCAGCAATGTATTTCCCACCATTCCATTTTCTTTTTATTCTTCTCTCTCTCTCTCTCTCTCTCTCTCTCTCTCTCTCTCTCTCTCTCTCTCTCTCTCTCTCTCTCTCTCTCTCCCCCTTCCTCAAAGACCTATTTTGCATCTAACCACTATGTCCTCTTAATCTGTCCTCCCTTTTATCATCCTCCTCCCTTCTTCTTATCCCCTTCCCCTCCTATTTCCTTATTGTGCAAGTTACATTTTCTATACACAACAATGTGTATATATATTCTTCCCTCTTTGAACTAATTCTGATAAGAATGAGGTTCAAGCATTGCCTACCACCTCCACCACCATTTGCTTCTGCACTGCAAAAGCCCTTCCTTATGTACTTCTTTTTGTAAGAAAAATTTCTCCATTCTACCATTCACTTCGCCCTTCTCCCAGTGCATCCCTCTTTTTTTACCCCTTCATTTTCATTGGACATCATTCCAACATAATTAACTCCATCCCCTCTTTCTGTGTAAACTCCTTTTAATAACCCTAATAATTATAAAGTTCTTAGGAGTCACATGTATCATTTTCTGATATAGGAATGTAAATAGTTTAGGTTACTCTTTCATTTTTACCTTTTTATGCTTCTCTTGAATCTTGTGTTTGAATTTTCATTCAATCCTGATCTTTTTATTCTGGTCAAATTTTTTATTCAGCTCTACTTTCTTCATCAGGAGTGCTTCAAATTTCTCTATTTCATTAAATATCCATTTTCCCCCCGAAGGATTGTACTCAATTTTGTGGGATAGGTTATTCTTGGTTATAATCCTCTTTTGTGTTGTGGATTTTCATATTCCAAAGCCTCCATTCCGTTAATATGGAAGCCACTAAATCTTCTGCTATCCTTACTGTGGCTCTTGACTGCGGCTTTCTCACAACAACCCTGTGAGATAGATGTTAATATTGTGTTATAGCAAAATCTCTCCTCATAAGATATGACTTCATTATAAACCAGGACTAGCTCCTTTTTGTCATTATATGCCCAGTTCATAGAAAGATAGGAATGGAATGGAATAAGCATTTATGAAGCACTTATTATGTGCCAGACAATTTATAGAAATATTATCTCATTCAGTTCTCAGAAATAACCTGTGAGGTAGGTGGTTTTATCATCCACATTTTATGGTTGAGGAAACTGAGGCAAGCAGATTTTTAAGTGATTTGCTCAGGGTCACACAGGTAGTAAGTATCTGAAGCCTAATGTGCACTCAGAACTCCCTGACTCCAAGTTAGGGAATAGCTAGTGTAAATATAAAAGAGATGAATTTATTATTATTATTATTAAATGAATTGATGTCAATAGAAAATAATTTAGGTCCTTCCTGCTTTGAAATAGTGAAGACCATAATTGAGAAAGAAGGCATAAGTGAGCATCCTTTTATTTTAAGATAAATAAATGCACTCAAACAGATACATCAATACAATATATAGTTTTAAAACTAGAGATATAAAATGATTTATCTACCCTCAAAATGATTTTTTAATTTTTTTTATTTTCTGAAGAGAACGCTGTAATGAAGAATACATATACAACTTTTCTTCCTTTTCTCCATTAAAACTCCTATTTAGGAAACTCATATTAGATGTTGCATTTTCTTCAAGGCGTCTTTGACATCTTTGTTCCTGAAGCTATAGATCATTGGGTTCAGCATAGGCATTGCCACAGTGCAGAACACAGACACAATCTTATCCCTCTCCAGAGAGTAGCTAGTACTAGGACGGGAATAAACAAAGAGAATAGAACCATAGTACAGGGTCACAGCTGTCAGGTGGGAGGCACAAGTGGAGAAGGCTTTAAGTCTGCCCTGGGTAGAGCGAATCCTCAAAATAGCAGCAATGATGAAGAGGTAGGAGGCCAGGATGAGTGAAGTGGGAGTGATGACATTGATGGCCAGGAGGAAATAGAGCACAGCCTGGTAACTATCCCTCACATCACATGCCAGCTTCACCAAGGGGAGCAGGTCACAAAAGAAGTCATCAATAACATTATCCCCACAGAAAGTCAGGGTGAATGTTTCGCTTGTAAGGATAATGGAGCTAGTGAAGCCTCCAGCATAAGAAGCTGCTACAAGATAGGAAGATAATCTTGGGGACATAGCCTGTGTGTAGAGCAGTGGCTTGGAGATGGCCATATAGCGGTCATATGCCATGGTGGCCAGCAGGTAACATTCACTGCATGCTAGCCCAGCTGAGAAGAAGAACTGAGCTAGACAACCAGTAAAGGAAATACTCTTGTCCTCTGAGATACATGTCAACATGATTTTAGGGGTATAAACAGTGGAATACCAGAGATCCAGAAAAGACAGATTCCCAATGAAGAAATACATAGCTGTGTAGAGCCGGGAGTCTGTACAAATTAATGTAATCAGAGTAATATTTCCCATCACAGTTATGCAATACATTAGAAGGAACAGCACAAAAAGGAGCGCCTGCATCACAGGGTCTGTGGTAAAACCCATCAGAATGAATTCAGTTACAGTGTGATTAACTTTCTCCATAGCTGAAAGGAGCATAAAGGGAAAAAATTCCTAGGAATTAAAACTTTTTCAAAGTAAAATGTTTGTTTTAGCATATAATGAGATTCCTGACAGAGTTCGTTTTCAGGAAGTTGTATGATCATTTATGGGGACCTTGGACAGGTTGTATTTGAGGTCTTCCAACTCTAGTTCTGTGATTCTGTGGCTCCATCTATCTATGGAATAGACAAAAAGACTGGCTTAGAATAATCATGGCCAATGCTTTTGAAAAGTAAATTACAAATTACCTCAAAACCTGACATGCAAGATGAAGAAAGGAGTAAGAAAAGGTAGATGGCAATACAAAATAAGCTAAATAATATATGGTAAATGGAACATTAAAGAGCAAACTAAAATTGATAAAGGAGATTGGTAAGGGGTGAAAACTGGTAAATTAAGAGGGTACTTTGTGCCAGTCCAAAGAAAAGGTCCAGCGTGGCTATTCAGTTTTTGATCCCCACAGAAATGTTTTGAATACCACATAGAAGGTTTCAGATTCTATCCTGCAGGGGATAGGGATGCGAAGTTACTGAGATGTGACAATTCAGTAGGGTTCACATATAAACATCATTAATTATTTTTAAGGCTGAAATTATCAGGATTTTGGAGTGGAAAAAAATATAACACACAGGAGAAAGAGAAGGGAAAAGATAGTTGAATAGTTAGAGAGAAATACTAGAGTTTTTCCTGAAGAGGAAGGGAGAAATTCTCAGAGGGAGCAGAAGCTGCTTGTGGTCCAAGCAATAATAATGCAGAGCTGCAGAAGCAAACAGAAAGGATCAAAGGTGTTTAGTAGTAGTCGTTGATTCATCCTCACAAATATTGAGATAGCTATTTTGGTCTGATACAAGCAATAGAAAAGTTTGCTTTTATCCAAGACAGAGCAAAGAATTTCCTAAGACTTATGAACATGAAGACAACTAGCTAGTTCTAATGATTCATGTGGGCACAAATGATACTTCAGTAGAAAATCTTGGACAAGAATCTTGGGTCCATTTAGACAGGCTGTTTTCCTCACTCCTTCCTACTGAAAATAAAGTTTAGAGAAGACAACAATCAATTTGAGAAATAAAGATTTGCCTAAGCTGTTTCGCCAGCTTACAACACAGGTGTGATCCTTATCTCCTCATTCTCTCTCATTCTCCCATATCCAATATGTTGCCAAGGTCTGTCAATTCTTACCATTATAACATCTCTCATGCACCTTCATTATAACCTTCTTTTCTCTGACACTGCCACCATTCTGCTACAGGCCCTCGTCATCACTAGACACCTTTGATCCTTTTTGTTTGCTTCTGCAGCTCTGCATTATTACTGTTTGGACCACAAGCAGCTTCTACTTCCTCTGAGAATTTCTCCCTTCCTCTTCAGGAAAAACTCAAGGATTTTTTCTCTAACTATTCAACTATCTTTTCCCTTCTCTTTCTCCTGTGTGTTATATTTTTCCACTCCAAAATCCTGATAATTTCAGCCTTTAAAAATAATTAATGATGTTTATATGTGAACCCTAGTGAATTGTCACATCTTGGACTATTACAATAGGCTGCAGGTTGTTCTCCCAACTCAAGTCTTTCCAACTCAAATCCGTTCTCCACTCAGCAGCCAAAAGGATGTTCTTAAATCACACATCTCACCATGTCTCCCCTCTCAATAATAAACTTCAGTGGCTCCCTATCACCTGCAGGATAGAATCTAAAATCTTCTATGTGGTATTCAAAACATTTCATAACCTGGGCCCATCATCTCTAGGATTCTAACACCTTACTGACTTCCTTCAACTCTGTGATACAGTAACTAGCTGTTCTTCCAACAAGAAACTCCACCTCATGACTTGTCTTGGAATTCGCCCCTATACTTGGAATGTTCCCCTCCTCTTCTCTACCTCCTGAATTGAGACTGTATTTCATTTTTTGTATTGCCAGTGTTTAGTTCAGTATCTGGCACATAGTAGGTATTTAATAATTGTTTATTGACTAATTGATTTCTGAGAATGTAATTTGGATGATAACTTAAAGTATAGGGATGAAAAAATCCTGGCCAGCAATAGAGTATACCTAATAAAGACTGGTAAGAATTGATTTGCCAAGACTCCTATAAATCCGATTAAAATGGCTTCAAATGATAAAGGATGGAAGAGGAAGATAACTCCCTATGTATAGCACCCAAGTTAGACACTAGAGAATTACAACAAAGACAATGTACAGTAGGAAAAATGTGTGGCCTCAAACATCCATATTGAATTGTCCAAATTTGAGCAGGCAAATTTAAACACACATATTTGTATGTATGTATGTATGCATGTATATACATGCACGCACATATAGATATAGAGAGAAGATAGATAAATAGATACATCGATAGATAGGTTTATCTCCACTAAGAACTTGGTAGGATAAAACCCATGACACAAGAATCAGAAGGAGTAAAAATGGTGGAAAGTTTAGGAATGGTATTCAGTGGAGAACAGATTAGAGAGTCATTGGAGCAGACTACAGAAAACTTGGACAGAAAGAGGATAATAGTGATAGAGCATTTCAGTTGTATAGACAATGAAAGTTTCTCTGCATCAAAAACAGAGAAGCTAATGAATTCTTGATTTGTCTTAGTGATGATTTCATCTTTCAAAAAGTGGAAGAACCAACAAGGGAAAATTATTTTCTGGATTTAATTCTCATAAATAGGGAGAAATTATGTTGGAAACAAAATATTGTAATCCTTTGATGGAAGAGAAAACTTCTTTCCAGAGTTTGCTACAAATAAAGTCAGTCAGAAATTGCATGTTAGATTTTACAAAAGCAGATTTCAAAAGGTTTAGAATAAAGAATAGTAGGATCCCATGGACTAAAAAATGCCATCAGAGAAGTTAACCCTAGAGGCAAAGAAAAATGTTAAGAAAGAAATTCTGAAGATACAGAGGAAAATAATCCCAATTAGGATTCAGTAAGTCAATAAACATGTTATAACTACCTACTATATGTCAAGTACTGTACTAAACTCTGGGTATACAAAAAAAAAAAAGATAAAAAATAGTCCTTGCCCTCAAGGAGCTGAAAATTTAACAGCAGAGACAACAAGCAAATATTACAAACAAGATCCATACACAATATTAAGCAATAATTAAAGGAGAATGGAAAAGACTTCCTGTAGAAAATGGAATTTTAGTTAGGACTTACAGGAAGTCAGGAAAGGCAGTAGGCAAAAATGAGGAGTGAGAGTATTCCAGGCATGAGGGACAGCCAGAGAAAATGGCATTCACATGAACAGACTGATATGGGCACGTGTGTGTGTAAAATATACACACACATATGTATGTATGTATGTATGTATGTATAATCTCACTAATCAACATATATTTTTCAAAAATATATACAAAGATGGAACAAGAGATGAAAGATAATAGAGAATAAATAATAATGATAACTAAATTTATATAAAGCCTTAGGTTATACAAAGCACATTAAATGTACTATCTCATTTGATAAATATAATACCATGGCATGGTTCTTTCAAAATAACATCAGGAATAGAAAGCTTCATAATGAGCTGAGGCTAGTATGTATTGTATTAAGTTCTAAAGGTCACAGTTTTTAAAATATATTAATAAGCTAGAGAGCATCTGAGAGGAATAACGAGAATATGAGATATAATATAATATAATATGATATAATATAACATAACATAACATAACATAACATAATTTAATATAACATAATATAAAGTGAGAGGAGAAATGAGGATAGTGAAGAGCCCAGGGTCTCTGTCATATGAAGGTAAGTTAAAGGAATTTAGGATATTTATCTTGGAGAAGAAAAGATTCAGAGAGGGCAGGAAGTAGACACGATGACTATCTTCAAGTATTTGAAGGGTTTTCATGTGCAGGAAGAATCAGATTTGTTCTGTTTGGCCTCACAGGGTCAAATGAGGAGTAATGGGTAGAAATCACAAAGAAGACAATTTAGACTTATGGTCAGGAATTATATCACAATAATGAGAGCTGTCCAACATAGAATAGACTGCCTTAAGAAGTGCTGGATTGGTTCTTTTTGGAATTCTTCAAGCAATGACTAAAAGATCACTTGTCAGTTTTGTTTTTAGTGGAGATTTGTTTCTTGTATGACTTGAACTACATCTCCCTATGGTCCCTTCCTCCTTTCAAATTCTGTGATTGTGTGATTTTGTTGTCAGCATTTCACCTCTTTTATAAGAATATTTGACAACATGGTAAGCAGACT
>NW_020953059.1:0-5635 GCF_900497805.2 Vombatus ursinus | reverse complement strand
CTAGTTTCTCTGTTTCCTCATCTATAAAATGAGGATACTAATAGCAATGGGGTGCTATTGAATGTTTAACAACCAGCTCTTCAGAAACAAAAATGTACACAGAATACTTTGTGTTCAACCTGCCTTTATTAACATTTTCTCCATCACTTTCTTAAGTCTAGACAATCAAAAATACAATAAGTCAAGCCCTTATTCATAACATTTGATGATTTCCAAGGGGTAGATTCTCACATTGAAAATATTACAATTAGCTCTTATAAGCTCTCCATTACATCTGGCTCCAGCACACCCCTGAATATCACCCACCTCAAAAGACTAGGGTAAGAATCAATTGAAATAATGCATGTCAAATGCTTTACTCTTCAACCTAAAATCACTGCATGCATGCAGCTAGAGGTTCCAAATGGTACATATGTGGGAGAAAAAGGGCAGTATTTTCATTCTCTGTGGGCAGAGGGTTGCCCACACTGGAATAACATAAATGCCAGCTCTTATTTCCATTTATCATTTCACCAAGGGATTCCTGTCCTATGAAGGAGTTATTCAAATGCACTGGCCTCACCAGTGCCTCATGCTTGTCTGTAGGCCAGAAGGGCTGGAGAGTCACATGCTTGCATGACTGAGTAATAAACTGACTTGTGAAACTTGTGTCCTTCTTGGTATTGTATTCCTGATCTTCTCACAAAAAATGAAGAAAACAGAGAATGCTGTTTACCCCAGGTAATACAAGTAGTGAGTGTCATAGCTTGATTCAAATCCATGTCAACTGATACCAAATCCCCATTCACCATGTTTTTATCCTGTCATTCTCCCCTGCTTGCTGACTAAATTCAGAACCAACCCGCATCCTGTCTCTCCTTCCTCTCTTTTAGTCTTGATCCTAGAGTTAACCATTTTACATTTACATTGGCCTCTTAAGTCCCTTGTTCTCCTGTCCTTTAGCTACTCATATTTTGCCTAATGTCAACCATGGGTTGTGTCTGTCCCATCCGCCTTTTCTGCTATGACTCCCATGCTTATGAATATTACTGGAGAAAGTCATGTAATAATACAGATTAGATCTACTACTGATTTATGCTATTTTCAATAAGTGCCTCTGCTTGAAGACTTCCAAGGAGGGGGACCCACTACCTCTCATGACTGTCCATTTCACTTTTGGTCAGCTGTAATTTAAAGAACAAATACTTCCCCTCCCTTCCTCCCATCTCAAGCCTAAATTGTTTTCTCTGCAGCTTTTACTATTACTCTTGATTTGGTCCTCTTGGACCAAATAGAACCCACCTGCACTTTCTTCTTCATGATTGC
Source organism: Vombatus ursinus (assembly GCF_900497805.2). Classification (NCBI taxonomy): domain Eukaryota; kingdom Metazoa; phylum Chordata; class Mammalia; order Diprotodontia; family Vombatidae; genus Vombatus; species Vombatus ursinus. The sequence goes on along the minus strand of NW_020953059.1, from coordinate 4,330 downwards.
CCTTCAAACAACTGAAGAGAGTTTGAATGTCCACTACCTACCCTTCCTCTCCACTTGTCTTTTCTCTAAGCTAAAAAACTCAAGCTCCCTTAAATGGCCATCAAAAGATATGTATTCAAGGCCTTCCACCATCCTAAACGTCCTCCTTTAGACACTCTCCCCAGTTTGTCAATATTCTTAAAATGGTATCCCAAAGTGAACACAATACTGCCAAAATCAGAGTACACTGGCACTATCTCCCCCTCATTCCTGGGAGTTATCCTTCTTTTAATACAGCCTAAATTAATTTGTAAATGTTTTTTACCCACATATCTTACTGATGATCCCTCAAAAACTTACAGGCCATGAAAACCACCAGAAATTTTTTTTAGAACAACCATTCCCTAATTTCCCTTCACCCTCTATTGTATCTGTGATGTGCAAGTCTTTACCTTTATCCTTATTGAATTTCTTCTCATTAGGTTTATTCCAATAGTCCTTTTGTACTCGTTCATCCAGTGGGCTAGTTATCCCTCCCTATTCATCTTTGAGTCATCTGCAGTTTTGATAAACTAACATCTATACATCTATTCAAATCTTCATAAGAATGTTACACAACATGGGAAGAAGCCCTGATTCTTGGAGACCGCCTGTAATGACAATATTTAACCATTAACTATGTTTTGAATCCATAGAATTGTATTATCATCTATACCACATTTATCTCTATATTCCACAAGAAGAGTATGGGATATTTTTAAAGAGATTTGCCAAATTCTGTGTAAACTGAAGTCTCACCATTCTATTTATCTAATAATTTACTATTCTTATCCAAAAAATATAATTAAGGTAAGTCTGAGCAGAGATACTGCTTTATTTTGTTTAGGTCTTTGAATACCCAACTTAGCCAAATACCTTCAATGTAATTATTACGTGTGATTTTTTTGAAATTGAATTGACAGAATGATTGTTTTCCAGTATTTCAAAAGTTGCTGGTGGGGTGCCATCAGCAGATTAAACATTCTACTTGCTCTCAGAAGGTAGAACTAGGAGCAAAAGGTAGCAGCAGTAAAGAGGAAAATTTAGGTTTCAGGTAAAAGAGAACTTCCTTACAAATACACCATTTGAAAATTCAAATAGAAAAAGCTAAAAAGTGGATAAAGAGGTAGATCTGGAGTTAGGAAGCTCTTTTTCATTCACTTGTTTCAGTCGTGCCCAACTCTTCATGACCGCTTTTGGCAAAGATACTGAAGTGGTTTGCAGCTTATTCCACAAATGATGAAGCTGAGGCCAACAGAATTAAGTGACTTTCCCAGAGTCACAAAGCTAGTAAATGTCTGAGGCCACATTTGAACTCGGGTCTTCCTGACTCCAGGCCTGGTACTCTATCCACTGCTCCACCTTAGTAAATTTTGAAGTACGATGTAAATGTTAGCTCACACAATATTATTATTAGTAGTAGTAGCAGTCATAGTTGTAGTCGTAGTGGTAGTAGCTAGCAGGAGTGGAAGAAGAAAGAGAAAGAGGAGGTACGAGCATGAATGGGTTCCCTTTCACTGAAGGTCTTCCCAGAAAGGCTGGATGAGCACTAGGTAGACCCTAAGATACTGAAGGACAGAGATTGTTTTCATTTTATCTTTGTTTTCCCAGCCCCTTATATCACATTATAGCATCTTGAAGAGAGCAGACACTGGATAAACATTGTTTTTTTGGATTAGATTAGAACATTTTATTAAGGGGATTATCTTTCAGGTATTGGATGGACTAGAAAGCTTCTGGCATCTCCTTCTAACCCAAACATTCATTGTTCTCTCATTATTTGCAAACTGAGCTTCCTGTCAGTGTAGGAGAGTCATTGGAACTTAGAACTGAAGGAATCTCAAGAGATCATCTGTTTTCTCCTGTTTCACTAGACAAGTGCAGTGTCACGCTAATTTTATAGAGGTGCTAACTGGGACAAAGGAAGGGGAAGTCACAGAAACACTTAAGAGTCTAGTGCCTTGATTTTTGTCTTCAGCATTATTTCCCATATAATGTTTAGGGTGTTCGAAGCCATGCTACTTCCTTTTTAGCAGGGTTGGTTAGGTGAAGTTCAGGCCTTCGAATGAGCCAGCCAGCATCATTTTGTCCTCTCATTATAAGTACTGAACTCAAGTCTCAAGTTCAGAACTCTGTATTATTAAGTGCCTGAAATATTTTGAAACACACTATTTGCTCTTTTTTCCCTTCTGTTTTGTTTTCTTTCTTCTTTCTGGTGGTTCCTCCTATTGGTTCTAATTCTTCTTTACAATATGACGAATGTGAAAATATGTTTAATAGGAAAGTATAAGTATAGCCTATATCAGATTGGGTGCCGTCTGGGGGAGGGAGAAAGGAAGAGAGAGAGGGAGGGGGAGAAAATTTAAAACTCAAAAGCTTAAGGAAGTGATTGTTGAAAACTAAAAATAAATTAATAAAAAAGAGGAAAAGATCCAATGACCAGTTGCCTTCCCATAGTTAAAGACCAGTCAATGCACATGCAACCCTTAAGAACACACCGAGACAAAGCAAGTGATTACCAAGTCACATGGGAGCATGGGCACTGAAGAGAATCTAGCTCAACAACTCTTCTAATTGATATGGTTCCATGGGGATGTTAGTAGAATGAATGTTCTAATGGCTTCCTGGGGATGTGTTTGAGTCATCCTTCAGGGAAAACACCCAAGAAATACATTATGATACAAATCCTTCTTTACCTCTTTGGATCAAAGAGTCTTAGAAGGGGAAGGTACCCAGGAGATCATCTGGTCTAACCTCTCACCCAGTGCAGGAGGGTACATGGAAAGATAATCATTCAGACCCTGCCCTTCTGAAATAAACAATGTGGTACTGTTCAGAGACTCCACCACTTTGACAGGTAGGTAATATTTTGTTTGTTTGTTTGTTTTATTTTCTGAAAGCTAAGAATAAATCTCTTATTTTGGGTTTACTTGTCCACATGATGTCATCTCATCAATGTGCAAATACTGATATTTATAAGAATTGGAAAATAGACCCTCTTTGTTTTCATATCTGCATGTCTCCAGAATATTTATATTCAAGGTTGTGTTTGGGCACAACATAAAAGATCAAAATATAGCATGGCATCTCAGTGGCAACTAGTTAAGCTCAGTCACATGATCATCAATTTGAGAGACCTATCCAGTTTTTCCAAAAGCTTCTGTGTAACGATGCCTATATATGTTGATAAGTAAACCATCATATGAAATGAGTAAACATACATAAGAAAAGAATGTAGAGCTGAAAGGACCCTGAAAATAACAGAAGTCCAAAAAGTATATATTCTATGGTCAAAGTCATCTTAAACATTTCATGTACTTAAAGAACCAATAGTGCTATTCCTATCTTTTTCATTCTCCATTTGATTATGATGTTCCTAGAATATTCAAGCTTAAAGAGAATTTAGGGCAAAGAATAGATGTCAAAGGTAGAAAGGACCTCTGGGGGCATCTCTTAGAACACCATGGTTTTGTATTGTTGTTGTTCAGTCGTTTTTCAGTCATGTCTGAATATTTGCGGTCACATCTAAGGTTTTTTTGGCAAAGATCTGGAGGGGCTTGCCATATCCTTCTCCAGTTCATTTTACAGATGAGGAAACCAAGGCAAGCACGATTAAGTGACTTGCCCAGGGTCACATAGCTACTAAAAATCTGAGGCCAGATTTAAATTCATGAAGATGAGTCATCCTGATTCTAAGTCCAGTGCTCTATCCACTATACTATCTACCTTCGCTGATTTTATAGATGACATGAAATGACAAAAGAAAGAAATCAAAGGCAACCATTGATTTGAAAGAAGGGGAATTAAATTCATAACTTGATATTTTCAAAGGTTGACAAATTAGTGAAAACTGTCTCGTAATTACATAACCTAATTAGCATTTTACTATTATAAGATTATGAGTTTCAAGGGAAACATTGTAATATGATCAATGATGATGATATTAGTTAATATTTGTATATTAAGATTTGCAAAACACATTACATATAATCATTCTTTTAATCCTCATGACAACCCTTCAAGACAATGGTTTTTATTGTCTCAATTTTAAAGATAAGGCAATTGAAGTTAAAAAGGGATAAATAACATGGTGAGGGTCACATAGCTAGTAAATGTGTGAAACAGTATAAAAATCTATCTACTAGGTTGTATAGTTGTGTTGTCTAGCTGCCTGGTTAGCTTTCATCTAGATATTATACAATTATGCCTCCTATAAAATCACATTTTATATTTCCATGTGGGCCTAAAAACTGATTTACCATAATGAAATTCAGAACAGTATGGTAAATATAGATTGTGAACACAGACACAT
>NW_020953058.1:0-1310 GCF_900497805.2 Vombatus ursinus | reverse complement strand
TGATAGGCACTGTACTCTGTGATAGGCATTTTATCGTGTGATAGGCACTGTGCTCAGTGAAGAAATTGCTGAAAGAGAGACAAAACTGATTCACAATTCAAGCGCAGAAGGAAGCCGATTCGAGTCAAAAGGCCAATTAGAATCGAGCTATTCCTCCATCACAAAGTTATGGCAGGGGAATTTCTTATCCTCTGTTGACTCTCTCTCCCCGCCCGCCATTAAAGCTATAATTGGATTTAGTTGTTTCTGGTTAAATAAGATGGTTTCTCCAAGGTTAGGAAGATATCAAGGTCAGTACCTAGAATGACCTTGTAGACAAGGTGAAGAGAGAAGAGACGGTAAGGGAGGGGACACCTGTCGACCAAAAAATCCACATAACCCTGAGGATCCTTGACTTGAAAGAAAAACTAGGTAAAGAAACAGAGGCTAGAAGTCTCTCTCTGCCAAACACAACAGTTGTCTGATTCATTGCTTTCCCAGCAATTTCTTCACTCATAAAGGAGAGCATCAGTGAGAGGAACTATCGTTTTGGACTTTGTTTTGACTCATGAACAGCTGATTGGGCCAGCGATAATGAAAGGAACCTGAGGACAAAGTCATTATGTCATATTTGAATTTCTAAGAACCAGAGGAAAGAATGCTGGACAATCAGACCCATAGTATTGGTAGGGTGGACATACCACAGTATTTAGAGTTAAAAGACCTGGGTTCAAATTCTACCTGTGACCTCAAGCAAGTCCTCTCTAAACCTTTGGCTTCTGATCTGTCAATTGAAGAGACTGTATAAGGAAAGTTACTGTCCCTTGAAAGTATTGCCCTTTCATATAGAATAATTTGGTGGTGAAAACTGCAAAATATTTACTTTTGCATAAAGAAAAATTAATTTAACTGGTAAAACACTGATATTGCCATTTTTAGGTAAACAGTTGGAAGGAGTAGAAAGAGAACTTTATTTTAATAAAAACTGCTTAAAATCTATGTGTGAAGAAACATTTTTTTTGGATGGGATATGGCAATTTGGGGTAGGAAATGACCTGTACCATAAGTGTAAAGGTTTAAATCACCTTATTAGGGAAGTAAGATGATCTTCATTCGTATGTGAACAGGATAATGATTTTAAAGGGAGGAGAGAAAGAACTTTTATTAAACATGTATTAAATATAAGTGTGAAGAAATACAGAATGGCTTGAGGTGAACAAGTCAGCTCCGAGGTTGGGTGTCCACAAGCCCCATGTGAGACATGTAAGTCACTACAGTGGTCACACCACACACACACACACACACACACACACACACACACACACACACAC
>NW_020953057.1:0-1295 GCF_900497805.2 Vombatus ursinus | reverse complement strand
GTGTGTGTGTGTGTGTGTGTGTGTGTGTGTGGTGTGACCACTGTAGTGACTTACATGTCTCACATGGGGCTTGTGGACACCCAACCTCGGAGCTGACTTGTTCACCTCAAGCCATTCTGTATTTCTTCACACTTATATTTAATACATGTTTAATAAAAGTTCTTTCTCTCCTCCCTTTAAAATCATTATCCTGTTCACATACGAATGAAGATCATCTTACTTCCCTAATAAGGTGATTTAAACCTTTACACTTATGGTACAGGTCATTTCCTACCCCAAATTGCCATATCCCATCCAAAAAAAATGTTTCTTCACACATAGATTTTAAGCAGTTTTTATTAAAATAAAGTTCTCTTTCTACTCCTTCCAACTGTTTACCTAAAAATGGCAATATCAGTGTTTTACCAGTTAAATTAATTTTTCTTTATGCAAAAGTAAATATTTTGCAGTTTTCACCACCAAATTATTCTATATGAAAGGGCAATACTTTAAAGGGACAGTAACTTTCCTTATACATTCTCTTCAATTGACAGATCAGAAGCCAAAGGTTTAGAGAGGACTTGCTTGAGGTCACAGGTAGAATTTGAACCCAGGTCTTTTAACTCTAAATACTGTGGTATGTCCACCCTACCAATACTATGGGTCTGATTGTCCAGCATTCTTTCCTCTGGTTCTTAGAAATTCAAATATGACATAATGACTTTGTCCTCAGGTTCCTTTCATTATCACTGGCCCAATCAGCTGTTCATGAGTCAAAACAAAGTCCAAAACGATAGTTCCTCTCACTGATGCTCTCCTTTATGAGTGAAGAAATTGCTGGGAAAGCAATGAATCAGACAACTGTTGTGTTTGGCAGAGAGAGACTTCCAGCCTCTGTTTCTTTACCTAGTTTTTCTTTCAAGTCAAGGATCCTCAGGGTTATGTGGATTTTTGGTCGACAGGTGTCCCCTCCCTTACCGTCTCTTCTCTCTTCACCTTGTCTACAAGGTCATTCTAGGTACTGACCTTGATATCTTCCTAACCTTGGAGAAACCATCTTATTTAACCAGAAACAACTAAATCCAATTATAGCTTTAATGGCGGGCTGGGAGAGAGAGTCAACAGAGGATAAGAAATTCCCCTGCCATAACTTTGTGATGGAGGAATAGCTCGATTCTAATTGGCCTTTTGACTCGAATCGGCTTCCTTCTGCGCTTGAATTGTGAATCAGTTTTGTCTCTCTTTCAGCAATTTCTTCACTGAGCACAGTGCCTATCACACGATAAAATGCCTATCACAGAGTACAGTGCCTATCA
>NW_020953056.1:0-1228 GCF_900497805.2 Vombatus ursinus | reverse complement strand
CTGTGACTAGGCCCACCCCAAGGTAGTCATGATCATATGAAGACGCAAGGTGGACTTGCAAAAATGATGAGGCAGTGTAAGATACAGCTCTGTGACTAGGCCCGCCATGATGTAGACCTGCCCCTATAAAGCGGCAGTGTAAGAGAGAGCTCTGTGACTAGACCAACCCCAAGGTAGCCTTGCCCTTATGAAGAGGCTGTGTAATGGAGAGCTCTGTGACTAGGCACACCCCAAGGTAGATTTGCCCCTATGAAGAGGCAGTGTAATAAAGAGGTCTGTGAATAGGCCCACGATGAGGTAGACTTACCCCTATGAAGAGGCAGTGTAACAGAGAGTTCTGTGAATAGGCCCACCCCAAGGGAGCCTTGTCCCTATGAAGAGGCAGTGTAATAGTGAGATCTGTGACTAGGCCCATCCCAAGTTCAACTTGCCCCTATGAAGAGGCAGTGCAATAGAGAGCTGTGTAACTAGGCCCACCCCAAGGTATACTTGCCCGTATGAAGTGGCAGTGTAATAGAGAGCTCTCTGACCATGCCCACCCCTAGCTAGACTTGCCCCAAGTAAGAGGCAGTGTAACAGAGATCCCTGTGACTAGGTCCACCCCAAAGTAGACTTGCCCCTATGAAGAGGCAGTGTAACAGAGAGACCTGTGACTAGGCCCACCCCTGGTAGACTTGCCCCTATGAAGTGATAGTATAACAGAGAGTTCTGTGACTAGGCCCACCACAAGGTAGACTTGCCCCTATGAAGAGGCAGTGTAACAAAGAGCTCTCTGACTAGGCCCACCCCAAGTTCGACTTGACCCTATTAAGAGGCAGTATATTAGAGAGCTCTGTTCCTAGGCCCACCGCATGTTAGAATTGCCCCTATGATGAGACAGTGTAACACAGAGCTCTGTGACTAGGCCCACCCCAAGGTAGCCTTGCCCCAATGAAGAGGCAGTGTAATAGAGAGCTCTGTGACTAGGCCCACCCCAAGGTAGACTTGCCCCTATGAAGAGGCAGTGTAATAAAGAGCTCTCTAACTAGGCCCACCGCAAGGTAGACTTGTCCGTATGAAGATGCAGTGGAACAGACAGCCTTTTGACTAGGCCCACCCCAAGGTAGATTTGCCCCTACGAACAAGCAGTGTAACAGAGAGCTCTGTGACTAGGCCCATCCAAAGGTAGACATGATCCTATCAAGACGCAGTGTAATAGAGAGCTCGATGACTAGGACAACCCCAAGGT
>NW_020953055.1:905-1198 GCF_900497805.2 Vombatus ursinus | reverse complement strand
GTGAAGAGGCAGTGTAATAGAGAGCTCTCTAACTAGGCCCACCCCAAAGTAGACTAATCCCTATGGAGAGGCAGTGTAAGATACAGCTCTGTGACTAGGCCCACCACGATGTAGACCTGCCCCTATAATCAACAGTGTAAGAGACAGCTCTGTGACTAGGCCCACAACAAGGGAGCCTTGCCCCTATGAAGAGGCTGTGTAATAGAGAGCTCTGTGACTAGGCCCACTCCAAGGTGGACTTGCCCCTATGATGAGGCAGTGTAAGATACAGCTCTGTGACTAGGCCCACCACG
>NW_020953055.1:0-805 GCF_900497805.2 Vombatus ursinus | reverse complement strand
CAAGGTAGCCTTGCCCCAATGAAGAGGCAGTGTAATAGAGAGGTCTGTGACTAGGCCTACCCCAAGGTAGACTTGTCCGTATGAAGATGCAGTGGAACAGACAGCCCTGTGACTAGGCCCACCCCAAGGTAGACTTGCCCCAATGAACAAGCAGTGTAACAGAGAGCTCTGTGACTAGGCCCATCCAAAGGCAGACATCATCCTATGAAGACGCAGTGTAATAGAGAGCTCAATGACTAGGACTACCCCAAGGTAGACTTGGCAATATGAATTGGCAGTGTAACAGAGAGCTCTCTGACTAGGCCCAGCCCATGGTCAACTTGCCCCTAGGAAGAGGCAGTGTAACAGAGAGCTCTGTGACTAGGCCCACCCGGAGGTAGACTTGCCCCTATGAAGAGGAAGTATAATAGAGAGCTCTGTGACTAGGCCCAACCCGAGGTAGACTTGCACCTTTGAACATGCAATGTAATAGAGAGTTCTCTGACAGGGCACACGTCGTTTTCGACTTGCCCCTATGAAGAGGCAGTGTAATACAGAATTCTGTGACTAGGCCCACCCCAATTTATACTTGCCCCTATGAAGAGGCAGTGTAACAAAGAGCTCTCTGAAGAGGCGCAGCCAAAATTCGACTTGCCCCTATGAAGATTCATTGTAATAGAAAGCTCTGTGACTAGGCCCACCCCAAGGTAGCCTTGCCCCAATGAAGAGGCAGTGTAATAGAGAGTTCTGTGACAAGGCCCACCCCAAGGTAGACTTGCCCCTGTGAAGAGGCAGTGTAATAGAGAGCTCTCTAACTAGGCCCACC
>NW_020953054.1:0-1401 GCF_900497805.2 Vombatus ursinus | reverse complement strand
TAAGATACAGCTCTGTGACTAGCCCCACCCCAAGGTAGCCTTGCCCCAATGAAGAGGCAGTGTAATAGAGAGCTCTGTGACTAGGCACACCTCAAGGTAGACTTGCCCCTATGAAGAGGCAGTGTAATAAAGAGGTCTGTGACTAGGCCCACGATGAGGTAGACTTAGCCCTATGAAGGGGCAGTGTAACAGAGAGCTCTGAGACTAGACCCACCGCAAAGAAGACTTGCACCTATGAAGAGGCAGTGTAACAGAGATCTCCCTGACTAGGCCCACCCCAAGGCAGGCTTGCCCCTATGAAGAGGCAGTGTAATAAAGAGCTCTGTGAATAGGCCCACTCTCGGTTTAGACTTGGCCCTATGAAGAGGCAGTGCAATAGAGAGCTCTCTGACTAGGCACACCCCAAGTTCGACTTGCCCCTATGAAAAGGCAGTTTAAGAGAGAGCTCTCTGGCTAGGCCCACCCCAAGTTCGACTTGCCCCTATGAATAGCCAGTGTAATATAGAGCTCGGTGACTAGGCCCACCAGAAGGTACACTTGCCCTTATGAAGAGGCAGTGTAATAGAAAGCTCTCTGACTAGGCCTACCCCAAGGTAGACTTGCCCCTATGATGAGGAAATGTAACAGAGAGTTCTCTGACTAGGCCCACCCCAAGTTTGACTTGCCCCTATGAAGAGGCAGTGTAATAGAGAGCTCTATGACTAGGCCCAGCCCGAGGTAGACTTGCCCCTATTAAGAGGCAGTGTAACAGAGAGCTCTGTGACTAGTCCCACCCCAAGGTCGACATGATTGTATGAAGACCCAGTGTAATCGAGTGCTCGCTGACTAGGACAACCCCAAGGTAGATTTGGCAATATGAAGTGGCAGCGTAACAGAGAGCTCTGTGTCTAGGCCCACCCCAAGGTAGCCTTGCCCCTATGAAGAGGCAGTGTAACAAAGAGCTCTCTGAAGAGGCACAGCCAAAATACGACTTGCCCCTATGAAGATTCAGTGTAATAGAAAGCTCTGTGACTAGGCCCACCCCTAGGTAGACTTGCCCCTATGAAGAGGGAGTGTAATAGATAGCTCTCTAACTAGGCCCACCCCAAGGTAGACTAATCCCTATGGAGAGGCAGTGTAAGATACAGCTCTGTGACTAGGCCCACCACGATGTAGACCTGCCTCTATAAAGCGACAGTGTAAGAGACAGCTCTGTGACTAGGCCCACCCCAAGGTAGTCTTGCCCCTATGAAGAGGCTGTGTAATAGAGAGCTCTCTGAGAACGCCCACCCCAACGTAGACTTGCCCCTATGAAAAGGCAGTGTAACAAAGAGCTCTCTGAATCGGCCCAGCCCAAGTTCGACTTGCCCCTATGAAGATTCAGTGTAATAGAGAGCTCTGTGACTAGGCCCACCCCAAGGT
>NW_020953053.1:0-2333 GCF_900497805.2 Vombatus ursinus | reverse complement strand
CGACTTGCCCCTATGAAGATTCAGTGTAATAGAGAGCTCTGTGACTAGGCCCACCCCAAGGTCGACTTGCCCCTATGAAGAGGTAGTGTAACAGAGAGCTCTGTGACTAGGCCCACCCCAAAGTAGCCTTGCCCCAAATTAGAGGCAGTATAATAGAGAGCTCTGTGACTAGGCCCACCCCAAGAAAGACTTACCCCTATTAAGAGGCAGTGTAATAGAGAGCTCTCTAACTAGGACCACTCAAAGGTAGACTCGTCCCTATGAAGAGGCAGTGGAACAGACAGCCCTGTGACTAGGCCCACCCAAAGGTAGACTCAGCCAGATGAAGAAGCAGTGTAACAGAGAGCTCTGTGACTAGGCCCACCCCAAGGTAGACATGATCCTATGAAGATGCAGTGTAATAGAGAGCTTGCAGACTAGAACAACCGCAAGGTAGACTTGGCAATATGAAGTGGCAGTGTAACAGAGAGCTCTGTGACTATGCACACCCCAAGGTCGACATGCCCCTATGAAGAGGCAGTGTAATAGAGAGCTCTGGGACTAGGCCCAATACGATGTAGACCTGCCCCTATAAAGCGACAGTGTAACAGAGAGCTCTGTGACTAGGCCCACCCCAAGGTAGACTTGCCCCTATGAAGAGGCAGTGTAAGGCAGAGCTTTGTGAATAGGCCCACCCCGAGGTAGAATTGCCCTTATAAAGTGGTAGGGTAACAGAGAGCTCTGTGACTCGGCCCACAGCAAGGTGGACTTGCCCCTATAAAGAGGCAGTGTAATAGAGAGCTCTGTGACTGGGCCCACCCCGACTTAGACTTGCCCCTATGAAGAGGCAGTGTAATAGAGAGCTCTGAGATGCAACAGAGAGATCTGTGACTGGGGTCACCCCAAGGTAGACTTTACACCACGAAGACGCAGTGTATTAGAGAGCTCTGTGCCTAGGTGCACCGCATGTTAGACTTGCCCCTATGATGAGACAGTGTAATAGAGAGCTCTGTGACTAGGCCCAGCCCATGTTCAACTTGCCCCTATGAAGAGGCAATGTAATAGAGAGCTCTGTGACTAGGCCCACCCCAAGGTAGACTTGCCCCTATGATGAGGCAGTGTAATAGAGAGCTCTGTGAAGAGGCCCCCCCGAAGGTAGACTTGACCCCATGAAGAGGCAGTGTAATAGAGAGCTCTGTGAAAAGGCCCCCCCGAAGATAGACTTGACCCCATGAAGAGGCAGTGTAATAGAGAGCTCTGTGATTATGACCACCCCGAGTTAGACTTGCACCTTTGAAAAGGCAATGTAATAGAGAGCTCTCTGACTGGGCACACCTTGTCTTCGACTTGCCCATCTGAAGAGGCAGTGTAATAGAGAGCTCTGTGACTAGGCCGAACCGAAGGTAGACTTGCCCCTAAGAAGAGGAAGACTAACAGAGAGAACTGTGACTAGGCCCACCACAAGGTTGACTTGCCCCTATGAAAAGGCAGTGTAAGAGAGAGCTCTCTGATGTCACAGACACCTCTGTGACTAGGCCAACCACAAGGTTGTTTTACCCCTATGAAGCGGCAGTGTAAGACAGGGCTCTGTGACTAGGGCCACCCCGAGGTAGACTTGATCCTATGAAGAGGCAGTGTAATAGAGAGCTCGCTGACTAGGACACACCCAAGGCAGACTTGGCAATATGAAGTGGAAGTGTAACAGAGAGCTCTGTGACTATGCCCACGCCGAGGTCGACATGCCCCTATGAAGAGGCAGTGTAAAATACAGCTGTGTGACTAGGCCCACCATGATGTAGACCTGCCCCTATAAAGCGACAGTGTAACAGAGAGCTCTGTGACTAGGCCCACCCCAAGGTAGACTTGCCCCTCTGAAGAGACAGTGTAACAAAGAGCTCTCTGAATCGGCCCAGCCCAAGTTCGGCTTGGCCACATGAAGATTCAGTGTAATAGAGAGCTCTTTGACTAGGCCCACCCCAAGGTAGACTTGCCCCTATGAAGAGGCAGTATAACAGAGAGCTCTGTGACTAGGCCCACCCCAAGGTTGCCTTGCCCCAATGAAGAGGCAGTGTAATAGAGAGCTATCTAACTAGACCCACCCCAAGGTAGACTTGTCCCTATGAAGAGGCAGTGGAACAGATAGCCTTGTGACTAGGCACACCGCAAGGTAGACTTGCCCCGATGAATACGCAGTATAACAGAGAGCTCAGTGACTAGGCCCACCCAAGGTAACATGATCCTATGAAGACGCAGTGTAACAGAGAGCTCGGTGACTATGCCCACCCCAAGGTAGACTTGCCCCTATGAAAAGGCAGTGTAATAGACAGCTCTGTGATGTAAGAGAGAGCTCTGTG
>NW_020953052.1:0-2681 GCF_900497805.2 Vombatus ursinus | reverse complement strand
CTCTGTGACTATGCCCACCCCAAGGTCGACTTGCCCCTAGGAAGAGGCAGTGTAATAGAGAGCTCTGGGACTAGGCCCACCGCAAGGTGGACTTGCAAATATAATGAGGCAGAGAAAGACACAGCTCTGTGACTAGACACACCAGGATGTAGACCTGCCCCTATAAAGCGGAAGTGTAACAGTGAGCTCTGTGACTAGGCCCACCCCTAGGTAGACTTGCCCCTATTAAGAGGCAGTGTAATAGAGAACTCTCTGACTAGGCCCACCCCTAGGTAGACTTGCCACTATGAAGAGGCAGTGCAACAGAGAGGTCTGTGACTAGGCCCACCCCAAGTTCGACTTGCCCCTATGAAGAGGCAGTGTAACAGAGAGTTATGTGAATAGGCCCACCCCAAGTTAGCCTTGCCCCTATGAAGAGGCAGTGTAATAGATAGCTCTGTGACTAGGCCCACCCCTAGGTAGACTTGCCAGTACGAAGAGGCAGTGCAACAGAGAGGTCTGTGAGTAGGCCCACCCCAAGGTAGACTTGCCCCCATGAAGAGGCAGTGTAATAGAGAGCTCTCTGACTAGGCCCACCCCTAGGTAGACTTGCCACTATGAAGAGGCAGTGCAACAGAGAGGTCTGTTACTAGGCCAGCCCTGAGGTAGACTTGCCCCTATGAAGAGTCAGTGTAAGGCAGAGCTTTGTGAATAGGCCAGCCCCGAGGTAGAATTGCCCCTATAAAGTGGCAGCACAACAGAGAGCTCTGTGACACGGCCCACCACAAGGTGGACTTGCCCCTATAAAGAGCCAGTGCAATAGAGAGCTCTGTGACTGGGACCACCCCGAGTTACACTTGCCCCTATGAAGAGGCAGTGTAATAGAGAGTTCTGTGCCTAGGCCCACCGCATGTTATAGTTGCCCCTATGATGAGACAGTGCAATAGAGAGCTCTGTGACTAGGCCCACCCCAAGGTAGACTTGCCCCTGTGAAGAGGCAGTGTAATAGAGAGCTCTTTGACTAGACCCACCCAAAGTTAGACTTGCCCCTATGAAGAGGCAGTGTAATAGAGAGCTCTGTAACTAGGACCACCCCAAGGTAGACTTGTCCCTATGAAGATGCAATGGAACAGATAGCCCTGTGACTAGGCCCACCCCAAGGTAGACTTTCCCCGATGAACAAGCAGTGTAACAGAGAGCTCTGTGACTAGGCCCACCCCAAGGAAGACATGATCCTATGAAGACAAAGTGTAATAGAGAGCTCGCTTACTAGGACAACCCCAAGGTAGACTTGGCAATATGAAGTGGCAGTGTAACAGAGAGCTCTGTGACTAGGCCCACCCCAAGGTCGACTTGCCCCTAGGAAGAGGCAGTGTAATAGAGAGCTCTGGGACTAGGCCCACCCCAAGGTATACTTGCCCCTATGAAGAGGTAGTGTAACAGAGAGTTCTGTGAATAGGCCCACCCCAAGGTAGCCTTGCTCCTATGAATAGGCAGTGTAATAGAGAGCTCTGTGACTAGGCCCACCCCAAGGTAGACTTGCCCCTATGAAGAGGCAGTGTAAGGCAGAGCTTTGTGAATACGCCCACCGCAAGGTAGAATTGCCCCTATAAAGTGGCAGGGTAACAGAGAGCTCTGTGACACGGCCCACCAGAAGGTGGACTTGCCCCTATAAAGAGGCAGTGTAATAGAGAGCTCTGTGACTAGGACCACCACGAGTTAGAATTGCCCCTATGAAGAGGCAGTGTAATAGAGAGCTATCAGACTAGGCCCACCCCAAGTTCAACTTGCCTCTATGAAGAGGCAATGTAATAGAGAGCTTTGTGTCTAGGTCCACCCCAAGGAAGTCTTGCCCCTATGAACAGGCGGTGTAATAGAGAGCTCTATGACTAGGCCCACCCTAAGGTAGACTTGCCCCTATGAAGCGGCAGTGTAACAAAGAGCTCTCTGAATCGGCTCAGGCCAAGTTGGACTTCCCCTATGAAGAGGCAGTGTAATAGAGAGCTCTGTGATGTAACAGAGAGATCTGTGACTGGGGTCACCCCAAGGTAGACTTTACCCCATGAAGAGGCAGTGTAGTAGAGAGCTCTGTGCCTAGGCCCACCACATGTTAGACTTGCCCTTATGATGAGACAGTGTAATAGAGAGCTCTATGACTAGGCCCACCCCAAGGTAGACTTGCCCTGTGAGGAGGCAATGGAACAAAGAGTTCTCTGACTAGGCCCACCCCAAGTTGGACTTACCCTATGAAGAGGCAGTGTAACAAAGAGCTCTCTGAATCTGCCCAGCCCAAGTTTGACTTTCCCTATGAAGAGGCAATGTAATAGAGAGCTCTGTGACTAGGCCCACCCCAAGGTAGACTTGCCCCTATGAAGAGGCAGTGTAATAGAGAACTCTTTGACTAGGCCCACCCCAAGGTAGACTTGCCCCATGAAGCGGCAGTGTAAGACAGAGCTCTGTGACTAGGCCCACCCCCAGGTAGGCTTGCACTTTTGAACACGCAATGTAATAGAGAGCTCTCTGACAGGGCACACCTCGTTTTCAACTTGCCTCTATGAAGAGGCAGTGTAATAGAGAGTTCTGTGACTAGGCCCACCCCAAGTTATACTTGCCCCTATGAAGAGGCAGTGTAATAGAGAGCTCTCTGAGAAGGCCCACCGCAAGGTAGACTTGCCCCTATGAAGAGGAAGTGTAACAAAGAA
>NW_020953051.1:0-55955 GCF_900497805.2 Vombatus ursinus | reverse complement strand
ATTCTATTTAAACCATTCTTAGCTCTGACCTAGCCTATGCAAAAAAAGCCATAATTTGCCAGCTCACAGCTTGGGAAAACATTGATATGCTGGAAAGTATCTAAAGGAGAACAATGAAAATATAAAAGGGCCTTGATTCTATGCCGTAGAAGGATTGGTTGAAGGAACTAAGTGTGTTTAGCCTAGAGAAGAGAAGACTCAGCAAGGCCATTATAATTTTCTTCAAGTATTTAAAGGACTCTCATGTGAAGCAGGGATTAAACTCATTCATTTTAGTGCCAGAGTACAGAACCAGGAGAGAGAGATAGAAGTCGTGAAGAAACATATTCAGATTTGATGTAAAAAAAAATGAACAAATGGAGGTGACCTGAAGTGTATAGGGCCCCCTCCAGAGGTTGTGGGCTCCCGTTCTTTGAAGATCTTCAAGCAGAGGTTGAAAGATCACTTGTTGGTTATGGTAGAATCAGGATTTCCTTTACATAAAGATTGGAAAAGATGGCCACTAAGTTCTTTCCAATTCTCAAATTTTGAGAGTCTCTGAACTGATCTTCAGACAGTAGAACAAAGCAAATATAGAAAGAAAAAATTTAAAAAATATTCCTTTAAAATTGGATCAATGAGGAAGAACACCCACTGAAAGATGATGTCTAGAACTCATAGTGGATGGCCAACTATGGTTGGAACATGAAAAAAGCCACGCTCTATAGGATGATCTCAATCTAATACCAAAGACCCGTGACCAATGACAATATTTAACTTACCACAATTTAATATTTTAGAGTACGTTGTTCTTAGGCTCATTAACAAGAGGTGTTTAATGGGATTTTAAAAAGTAGGACTAATTACAGAATCACAGCATTACTTAAAGAGAATTCAATACTCAACTAATCCAATCCACACACAAAAAGAATCCCCGCTTCAACATATTTAACAAGTGGCTGTCCAAACTCCCGAAGACTTCCAAACAACTCATTTTGCTTTTTAACGTCTCTTATTGTTAGTAATACTTTTTTCTAATATCAAGCCTATGCTGTACTTTGCTTGCCTTTAGTGTTTGTGTCACTCTTTCCCAAACTTCCCTACTTGCTCCTGAATTCATTCAGATACTATTCTTCTGAGGCCCTAAATGTTGTTTCATGTAGTCTTGGCTTCAGTCTTTGGAATGAAGAATCAAAAGTAGGAATGGAATGCATTCAACAGTGCAGGCTGCCCTAAGAGAGCAAGTCTGGAGTTCTAGACCTCCCAGAACCCCCAAATCATGCCTCTATACCCATTATCCTCCATGTTTTGACAAATCTACCGCTACCTTCTTTGAACCTCAAACGGAATGGGAGCTAGGTCTCTTAGTATCTTCTTCTGAGCTTTTGACCCAAATTGCCTGGATTTAGCCTTGGAACACAAAATACATACACACATATATATGTGTATATATCCAAATTTAAGTGGAACTATTAGCTGAAAAACTATAACAAGAACTATCCAAATAACAGGAAGCACAAAAACCATGTATATGTTGAACTACCAAGAACACAAAATACTGAAAAACTAATAAACCCTATTTTGTACATAAAAATCATTAAACTGACTCCTATATGAAGATATAATCTTAATAATAATACTAAACACATAAAGTACATAATTATCCAGTGGATCTATACTCGTACTCAAACAAACAACCAAAAAAAAAAAGATTAATCTAGACAAGATAGAAATGGGAGAAGGGAGAAGGATCCAGAGGGAAAGAGGAAGAGAGAGATGCAAACACCTAGAGACAGACAGACATACAGAGAGACATAAAAAGACACAGAGAGAAAGACGGACAGATAGAGAGAAGCAGAAGAAGTAGGAGAAGGAAAAGGAAGAGGAGGAGGAGGAGAGAGAGACAGAAGGGCCAAACTTCTAAAATTCTATTCAACCTACGGAATATTCAACCTATGGAGTGAGCTTAGGTAAACAAGTCTAAAAAGTGAGTTCCAAGCAGAACCCCAAGAGTCTACTGGTATGTCTTTGATCAGAAGAGACAGGAAAAACCTGAATATCACCAAAAGGCTACTCTTTCCATACTAGCCAGAAACGGAAAAGAGAGGACAAGGCTGTGGAAGAGCTACCTGAAATCATGATTAATGCCTCTGTACTAATCAGGCCATATGCTGGAGGGCATTGAGCCTTCTTTTTAGAACCCAACGAAATATTTAAATACCTGAACCAAAGGTGAGGAAATATCTCCAAATAGAGATGTCATATTGGAATGAGTTGGGGCAGATGGAGTGCAATTCCATTTAATGAACAGGAAGCCATCTAACACAATCCAATACATCTTAGGCACCAGAATTGTAATCCAAGACGCCCTGTGCTATTCCAAACAGACAGCCACTGCTTCAAAACATGACATTTGGAACCTACCTTGCCAGAAAAGTGGGCAGGTTACTCTAATGCCTCCTCCTCAAATAGCTAGAAGGGATTTTTTTTTGTTGTTGTTTTTGTTAATTATGCCATCACCAAGGAGAGTGGAGCTAAGGATGCCTCACAAAAGCATGAAGAAACAATAGAGTAGGGTTATCAGCAACAAAAGATACTATGTGTTGATTCCCTCTTCATCTAGGAATGTGACCAAGGTTTCAAAAAATACTACTTTGACTTTTAAGCTATCCAAACCATACTGGGATTATAGCTTATTTCTCTGTAGCATTTAGTATTAAACTCTTTAAGTGAAAGCTTCCTTTCTGTTTGCTGGTGCCTAAACTCAGACTAAAAACAGTTAAAAACAAAAGCAGAAGTTTGTATTTTTACCATCTTCCTATGTATAAAGGTTGGAATCAAGTCAGACAGATAATTTCCTAATCAATAAGTATCCATTTCTGTTTAACATCTACACACAGGTTCTCATAGAGCTCATTTTTTTCTGTTCAAAAGGTCAATTCTGGCCAGATATACAGATTTCAGAGAGAGACAAAGGATGCTTACACCAAGCTTTGACTGTTTTGACTTACCCCTCTAAAGTAGTACATTCAAAATTAGCAAGCAAAAATTGTGAGCTGTTTTCAAGATATTTATTCCTACTCATTTACTTTAAAGGATCTGTGACCTTGACAATGTGAAGTCCCCTTCAAAGATGATGAGCACAACCTCTCCATGCCTGCCCATCTGGTACAGCTTTCCTCCATGCCTTTCCACAAATCCTCCACTGATCCACTAAACCAGGAGCCCACCACCAGATCTCTTGACTTGTATGCTTGTGTAGGTAAACACCCGTATGTACGATGGTTTCTCTGTAATACTCTTATAATTTAAGTATCAAAATATGCATTGAAAAGAATAGACTCAAATTCTGCATAGTTATCAAACAGTAATTTAAGATTTAACTCCATTTACCCAATCCTAACATCCTTAAAAGGAGAAAGGAAAGACATGCCCAGATGCATATACCCCTAGAAAAGAAATAGAAACCATTGCATAAATTCAGTTGAATGCTAAATGGGATGGGGATATTTGCAGAGAACACATCTCTTGTGCAGGAAAGGGGAAAGCCAGTGTCCCAGGGAGTCCATCCAATAACTCTGTTGCATATGTGCTATCCACTGACCCTCTAGAATCTAGAGTCTAGAATCAGAGGTGGGGAACCTGTGGCCTCTAGGCCACATGTGGCCTGCTATGTCCTTGGATGCATCCTTTTAACTGAGTCCAAGTTTTACAAAACAAATTCTTTTTTTAAGGGGATTTGTTCTATGAAGTTTAGATTCAGTCAAAGGGCTATACTTGAGCGCCACATGTGACCTTGAGGCTGCAGGTTCCCCTCCCCCCATGGATCTTTGAAGAAGGCAGAGGGATGCCACAATTGACAGAACTCTGGGAGCAGTGGCCCAGGGCTTGATCACCACAGTGCTGTGAGGAGAAAAATACAACCCTTGAGATCCCAGCACCCTAGGGTCGAACTCAGATCACCTCATTCTAGTTATGTCTCTGGATATCCCTTAAATCTCAGTCTACCTACTTGTGTAACACCTGAAGCCTTCTCACTCTGAAACATCCCAAATCACCTGGGGCCTTCATACCCTGAAATACATTTCCATTATGCTGGTCCCCTTCTTTCCTGAGTGAGCTCTTTCTGGGGTGCTCCATTCTGAGAATGGGCCCAGGACAGCCATGCTTCATTCTCTTCTTGCCATGCTTATTCACACCATGCTCCATCTTGTGTACCTGTCCTTCCCACACACCTCTCTCTTTTCAGTTCCCTTTTCTGTATCATCTTCCCGCATTAGACCTTATGTTCTTTGAGCACATGGGTTATTTACTTTTAAATATCTCCAGTGCTTAACATAGTACCTGAAAAACAGTGGCCAATGGCTAAATTTTCATTGGCTAACACAGTAAGCACTTAATGAATGCTTATTCCCTTTCTGTTGCCAAATACAGAGACAAAAGGGGTATGAGAGTTAAGAGAAGTTTGGAGAATGGGGTGGGGGAAGTATAAATAAGATGTGTTCTTTTCTATATTGTTCTAAGCTATATCGTTAAGCTAAAGTTAAAAAAATACGAAAGAACAGCACGGCTAAACAAGAACTCTATTTCTTCTCCAGCCCCTCATGACTGTGAATGTAATCAAGTTCACTACCACAAAAAAATTAATGTCCTTGAAATTGATTAGCATGAAACTTAATGTATATTCCTTACAATTTCCTCATGAAAAAGACATCAAGCAAAGGCATTTTGAAATACATGAGCAACTTAGAACTTGAAATCTGGCAAGGGAGAGACATCTTATTTCCTCACCTAACCTTGCTGTGTTTTAAGTGACTATGAGTTTCTGGAGATCTTTGGCAAGGGGGCAGCTAATTCAATTCCTGTAGTTGACCTTCTCTACTCATTTCCCAAGGCATAATAACATATAAAAATCAAAAATGCATCCTTGAAATTACATTCCTCTTCTATGAAAGAATTTTTTTAAAAGTCCTCAAAGGAATTTTTTTCCTCTTTGACCAGAGTTCTCAGCAGCATCACAGTTAAAGAGCCTAATTAGTTCATTGAGTTTTTGGTATTATTTTTTCCTCCCTGGTACCACACAGGTGCTTATATTCAAAGTTGTGTAGACGTTGTCTTTCCAAACTTACATCCTTATAGTTGGCCAGGCTAACTTGATTTTAATGTTTCAGCTGCCCTGATGTAAGATGTCTGCACAGATTGTAGGAGTGATACACCTAAGAAAACCAAGCATATTTATATTTCTAACAGTGTTCTAACTTTGAATAATCCAGCTACATTTGCCAAATAGAATACTTTTCCTAGAAAGAGAAACCCACCAGAATGTCCAAGTCCAAACAGGCAATGTTTACAGGGTGTAGCCTGAATCTCACTGCAAGCTTATTATAATCCGTATCAGAGGAGGAAAAGAATGATTACAAATCTTCTTTGTTATGAAAAGTCCCAGGAAATCCTGAATGATTCTTCATCAGGACTCATTAGCAAAAAAGGGCATTTCTCTCCAGGATATTTTTTTCCTCCTGGGGTATCTGCTACAGTATCCCCTTTGTTTTTTAGAGCTCCATTCACTTTCCTTACTGTAACGAAACAAGGAATTCACTAGTTCCAAAGAACGTGTACTTCTCTAGGTCCAGAAAGCTTCCCAGTGACCTGCTGGTATACAGCCAACTGGCAGAGTTACCCCTTACATCATCTGCCCTTGACTCAGCTCAGGAAAGAGAGGTTCACACACAGCCTCTTCTCCTTAGGTACAATGTTGTCACTGGCTGTGGGCTGAGTGGCATCCAGGAAATATGGGGGAGGGGGAAAGAGGAGAGAAGAAGCATCCTTTTTGTAGGCATTCATGCTTGTTACCTAAAAAGGGGGACAGCTTGACAACCAAGCAGATCGGCACACTAAAGATATGACCAGAGTGCCATTTTAAAAGAGTAATGTTTTGTGGGGGGAAAATGGAAAAAACAGATCTTTGAATTGCACAGGATACAATTAGGGCACCCAAGTCCATGGCTAAGATATAGCAAAGATGCCTTTTACAGCTTCAGAAAAGCTTGTCCTCAGAGGACCAAAACAGATGGAATGATAAGCAGGAAAGTTCATCTTTAATGTTCAATCAGTGGATTTCTTTTGTGGGTAAACAAAATGTGGTTCTTTTAACTGCACATTTGAATCCTTCCATTAAAATTCAGTTCAAGAAAGAATTAAGTACTAGGACTGCATGAGGCAGTAGGGAACAATCCCCACTCGCCAGGAGCATCCATCCTAATGGGAGATAAAAACATATATGTAGATAATAAATACAAATTATAGAAAGTAATTTCCAGAAGGAGAGAAAATTGAAAATTTTAATGGTGAGAGAATGAGAAAAAGTTCCATGCAGGAGCTGGAACCTGGGTTAAGTTTGAAATAAACTAGACTTTCTCTTCAATTATAAATCCATAGAGCATAAAGGACTATACAACTGCGTGCATGGAGGCCACACTTCTCTCTCTTCCCTCCCCCACTTCCAATCCAACAATATAACTAGCATTTTATCTGAGTTAACCCTTTAATTAGCATAACTTCAGTATATGCCAACATACTATTTTCCTTTTAAAGGTCTCTGATTTTAGCCACAGGTGTTGCATTCAAATCAATATAGAATATTGTGGAAATTATTTTGACTCATTCCTAAAGAGGAGACATGATCACTTTCTACTATATTGTTCCACAGGATGAATGAGATTATAGAATTTGGCAGGGATCTTAGAAATCATTTAATGACTCCATTTTCCAAGTGAGAAAAGTGAGGCATGGGGTAGCTGAATGACTTTCCTAAGGCCACACAGGTAACTCAAGCCAATTAGTCATTCCTGATTCTAAGACCAATATTCTTTTAACTTTACTTTTGAAATTTGCTTTGAAAAGCCATCCCACAGGAAAGGGATTAGATTGAAAAACTCCAGAAGGCAGAAATTCGACTGATAGTTTGAGATACGAAAGAGTTTATTTAAGTTCAATATTAAAACAAAACCTTAATAGTATTATTGTAATAAAAATGGGTTGTCTTATGAAATATGGAACATTTTGTCTTCCCCTTATTTTGCTTCCAGCAAATGTAGCTGGATTATTCAAAGTTAGAACACTGTTAGAAATATAAATATGCTTGGTTTTCTTAGGTGTATCACTGCTACAATCTGTGCAGACATCTTACATCAGGGCAGCTGAAACATTAAAATCAAGTTAGCCTGGCCAACTATAAGGATGTAAGTTTGGAAAGACAACGTCTACACAACTTTGAATATAAGCACCTGTGTGGTACCAGGGAGGAAAAAATAATACCAAAAACTCAATGAACTAATTAGGCTCTTTAACTGTGATGCTGCTGAGAACTCTGGTCAAAGAGGAAAAAAATTCCTTTGAGGACTTTTAAAAAAATTCTTTCATAGAAGAGGAATGTAATTTCAAGGATGCATTTTTGATTTTTATATGTTATTATGCCTTGGGATAATCTTGGGATCTCTTTTAGACTGTGAGTCCCATGAAATCAGGGATTGTGATTTTTTTTTTTGGTTTGTTTTGCTTTGTTTTGCATTCTCAATGTTTAACACAGTGCCTGGCACACAATGAGCATTTAAAAAATGCTAAGTTGATCATGAATCTTTGTCCAGGTCTGTCAAGGCTCTCTCCTGAAGCTTTGTCTCTTCTACCTCTATAACATTTCACCTGGTGACCTCATCAACTCCTAAGGATTCAATTATCATTTCTGTGCTTATGATTCTCAGATCTCCTTATCCAGTCCTAATCTCTCTCCTAAACTTCAGTCTTGCCAATCTCAATTGCCTATTGGACATTTCAAACTGAATATCCTCTAAACATACTAGTCCAAAACTGAACTCATTACTCTCTACCTTCCCTCTTCCTAACTTTCCTTATTCTGCTGAGAGCACCACCATCTACCCAAGTTACTCACGCTTACAACCTTGGTATCATTCCCAATTCTCACTATCCATACCCAATTTGTTGTCAAGGTCTGAAATTCTACCCTCAATACATCTCTAATATGCATTCTTTTTCTGACACTACCAGCACCATAGTATGGGCCTTCATTATCGAATACTTGTACTATTGCAATACTCTTTGAGTGGGTTGCCCCGACTCATCTTTCCTCAGTCCAATACATTCTCTTCTGAGCTATCAAACTGATCTTCCAAAAGGTAGGCCTAACTATGCCACTTCCCTATTCAATAAAGTCCAGTGGTTCCCTGTGATTTTCAAGACCAAACCTAATTTGCTCTCTTTGGTATTTCAAGCCCTCATAACCTGGTCGCTTCCTACTTTTCCAATCTTCTTACTTCATTTTTTAAAAACTCTACTTTTAGATAGATCCCGTGACATCGGCTTTCTCATTGCTGCTCATACACGATACTCCATCTCCCAACTCTGGACATTTTAACTGACTCCCTCCTCTCTCTGGAATTCTCTTTCTTCATTTCAGTCTTCTAGTTTCCCTGGCTTCCTTCAAGATCCAGCTAATGTCCAACCCTCTACAAGAATCCTTTTCTCATTCCCTTTATTGCTAATGTCTTCACTCTATTGATTATCTTCAGTTATTTATCTGTACCTTATTTGTATGTGGTTGCTTTTATCTTGTCTCTTCATTAGACAATAAATTCCTTGAGAGAAGGAATTATTAAAAACTTTCTTTGTATTCCCATCACTCAGAACAGTATATGGCACATTTTAGGTATTTAGTAAATGCTTGTTGATTGATTAAAAATGAAACTCTGGATTTTCACCCATAAGGAACATCTCTTATGTGCCTTTGGAGGGCATAGGTGACTTTTAGATTTACCTTTGTAGTTCATGCATCACATAACCCAGGTACTACAAGTAGTAGAACCTGTTAAATGAATGGGCTTCAGAAGGGCTCTCCCATAAAGCTAAAAGAGCGTATAGCATGACCTCCAAAGCTCCTGCCAAGTTGATGATCCTAACTCATGGCTCATCTCACCAAAGTATCTAGACGAAGAATCTCCTTTTTATTTTTTGAGGTATATGTGACTTGTCCAGGGTCACACAGCTAGTATAAGTGTCAAGTGTCTGAGGCCAGATTCGAACTCAGGTCCTGACTCCAAGGGCCAGTGCTCTATCTACTGTACCACCTAGCTACCCCCATCTCCCCTTTTTGTGCCTATACAAAATGGCGCCAGTTTAAGAGAATGATAATAATGGCCTTTTCATCTATACACAGAATATTATTTAAGAAAAAAATGGAATAGCTTCCATTGTTTAAATGCCTTAAGTTCCATTTTAGAGGGATAAGTGGAGGTGTGCTCAATTCTAACTATTATTATAAGTTTTTGGTTTGTTTTCCTGTCACTAGCAACAGCATTGCTATCAGAAAACTTACATGTGCATGTTGTATTGCTAATAATCAATAATTAATAATAGTGTGTTTATAAATCTCATTGGATCCCTACAACGATTTTATGACTTTATTATGCCTATTTTGCAGATGAGCAAACTGAAGTTCAGAAGGCTTAAGGGACTTGTTCATCATCACACAACTAGTAAGTTTTATAGGTTCTTTTTGGACCCCTGTCTTTCTAACTTCAAGCACACATGAATGTCTTCTATTTTGTCTTGTAAGAGAAGAAAGAAAAGTTGTCACTAAAAACGCTTTCTAAATTCTACTGTAAGTTTTAATTCTGATGGCTTAATGTGGCATTATTGAAGTCAGTTTCATAGGACACAACTATAGTAGGTCCATTGAGGGTGAGTTTTCCCCCTTACAAGCAGTGTTTACCCATTGGGCTTTTTCAAACAGGCATTTGATGACCCTCTCAATCCTTCTATTCTGCACAGTTGCAATTTTGTCCCTTTATGCCATACTGAATTTTCCATTTACCCACAGAACTGCCATTAGCCACCAAGGGAACATTGAATGGGTTTTAGCTCAGAATTGCTAGTATTTAGAAGCACAAAATTGGTCTCATTTTAAGTCTCCTCTATAACATGTAAAAAGAGAGTCAAGGTGACTGAGCACAAATAAAAAAGGCTATAGTGTCAGAAGATTTAAGTTAAGCACAACCTCTTTTGCAGGTGTCTGATTTTCAGCTGTCACCCCAATCCTCAGTTTCTTTATCTGTAAAATGGAACTATGTCACTTTCTACCTCAGAGCCCTTCTGTGCATCTAAAAGGCCTTGTAATTATTCTTTAAACACAAGTCACCATAAGAACACAAGCTTCTATTTATCTTAGTCACAAAAACCATACTTTCCAAAAGGGCCAAATGGTACAGATAAATCCAGCAACAGGACGATTTACTTTGAGTAAACCCACATCTTTGGTGATCTCCAGGGAATGCTGGGAGGGACATGAAAAAAGAAAGGCATGCTTAAACAAACAAAACGAAAGAAAGAAAAATAAAAAATTATGCCACAGTTTCCCCACATTTCTATGCAAGGTCATAAATTCTGGATGTTTGGAGAAGGTGGTATGGTTTTGTGGAAAGGGCACCAAATTCAAAGTCAGAAGATTTGGGTTCAAATCTAGGTTTATGCCTATGATACCTGCGTGACCTATATATAATAAATCAATTTATGCTTCTGGGCTTCAGTTTCCTATTTTGTCAAAAGAGGGGGTTAGAGTAGATGGCCTGAAAGGTCCTTAATCCATGACCCCAAGTTTATCTAAACATGGCTCTACTCTTATTCTAGTTCATCTAATGACCCATTCCCCAAATATCACTGAATCTTGTAGAGAAGCATATGCAGATCATTTAAGGGAATTAGAACATTCTAAATATTGTATGTGTATATCTATTTTTGGAGGCATCCAGATGACTCAATGGAAAGAACACTGGGGCTGGAGTCAGGAAGACCTGAGTTCTAATCCAGCCTCAGACACTTATCAGTCTGTGACCCTGGGCAAGTCATTTAAACTCTGTTTGCCTTAATCCACTGGAGAAGGAAATGGCAAATCACTCCAGTGTCTTTGCCAAGAAAATCCCATATGGGATCACAAAGAGTTGGACACAGATGAACAACAACAATGTATATCCATATACACATACATGTATATATGTGTGAATACATGTATTTATTTATCTATTCATTCATTCATTCATTTACTAATTTCCCCAAACAAAATATCTGGGCAATAATATTTTCCCTCGTAGAGACTTAGCAACTGCCAGGCTTTGTTGTCAGGAATTCACAAAGGTAGTTAAACCTCCTTCAATTTATTTGAGTATTTTTGAGTAGATTTCTATTGATTCCAAATCTTTACCAGTTTTAGTCTCAACTTGAAGATTTATCAAGCACTTGATGTGAAAGACATTAGAAGTCAAAGGAAGTACATTAAGGGTCATGAGACTGGAGGAGGGGGCTAACTTTAACTGGAATGATCTCCTAAAGCAACTCTGCTACCTAGAGATATAGAACATCCACCATCAAGTCAACTCAGAGAACTTGAAATGTCTGGTAAGTGCACGGAAGGCTTGGGACTTGGGAAGATGAGGAAAATGCTTGGTAATCAGAAGCCAGAGGGGTTCCAGAGCCAGAGCTCAAGGATGTGGGAAACACAAGGGAAACAGAAGACCTGAGTGGTGAAGACATGGAATGGAGAATACAGGCACTTGCAGAAGGGAAGTAATAAGGCTTGGGTTCAGGTCCTGGCTCAAGTATTTGCTACCTGTATGACCTTGGGAAAGTCAAGTTACCTGCATATGCCTACATTTTCTTACATGTAATTCCAAGAGCACCCTTTAGTCTCTAAAAACTCAATTTTGAAAAGTGGTACAATGTCAATGAATGGTTTCATCATGTCAAATTTCTAACTATATTAAAAGGGCAACCTACTCCTCACTAGATGATGCTTGTCAAATATAGTTGTAACAGACACATTGCTGGTATTTTTACTGAACAAGAGCAAACATTCTCTTTGTAATTTCCATAAGTTTGGATGTGTCATATAGAGGTCCTAACT
Organism: Vombatus ursinus; assembly: GCF_900497805.2. NCBI lineage: Eukaryota > Metazoa > Chordata > Mammalia > Diprotodontia > Vombatidae > Vombatus > Vombatus ursinus. The sequence continues at coordinate 44,008 of NW_020953051.1, read as the reverse complement.
GCTCAAATGTTGGAAGCTTCTAGATTACAATATGATTTACCACCACCACCACCACCCCCACTTCTGGGGTCTGTCAGATCCAGGACAGAAAGATATGCTAGGTCATATAATGGATAGAGAGGTCGACATGGAGTCAGAAGACCTGAATTTACTTGTTGTGTGACACTGGGCAAGTTATACAACATTTATTAGGCTCACTTTCTTCACCTTTGAAATGGAGATAGTAACAACACCTACCTCATAGGGCTGCTGTGAGGATCAAAAGAGAATAACTGTAAAGCACTTTGTAAATCTTAAATCCCTCTATAAATGGTACTGTTATTATTGTCATAATCTATTCACCCTCCTCTTATAATCCCCTCCCCCAACCAACTCTGGAACAGGAAAAAAAAATTATACTCAAGTGAACATTCCAAACTAATGATGTTCTCTGATCTTAATTTAACCTTCTTTGTAATCATTTTACTTTCCCCTGATTTATTCTTGATCACACTCCTCTCCTCTCAATAAATATTCCAGTTTTCTCAATCTCCCTGAAACACCTACTGCCCAAAACAGAAGACCTCACCTTCTACTTTATGGGGGAAAATTGAGATCATCTATAATGAGCTCCCACTTCCTTCATCCATCCCTCACAAACATCATATGTTATCTGCCATTTTCTCCTCCTTTTCTCCAGTCCTTGAGAGACAGAGAGCTTTCCCCTAGCGGTTTAGAGATTGTTGGTAAGCTGGGAGAGATCAATTTCAGGAGAAGAGTATGGTTAGAATCTAGATGACAAGGAGCTGAGAAGTGGGAGAGAAGGAAACAGAAGAAATAAATTGAATAATAAATACAAATAAGTTAAAGAGAAGTAAAACAAGTAAAATAAAACATTTATTTTAGAGTAGCTGTTAAAGAGAAAGTCTAATTTGTCTTCATGCATCCTTGATCCCCTTACTGCCTTTCTTTTCATGGTGGGTTCTGCCTTGCTCATTATTATAAACTCTCCCTTTGTTTCTGGAGACATCTTCCTACTCACCTTGCTGACTACTTCACTAGGGCCTAGAAACATGTTCAGCTCTTTCCCATTGTTTAAAAAAAAGACATCTTCCCTTAACCTTGTGATTCCCTTCAGCTCATGTCCTTTATCTTCCCTCTCTTTTGCAGCTAAATTCTAAAATGAACTCAGCACGTTTTTCTCTATTTTCTTACTTCTCACTTTTCAATTCCTTGGCATGTGATTTCTAACTTTATTTCTCTACTTCAACTGCTCTTTACAAGGTTACCAATGGTCATGTAACATCTGATGTCCTTCCCTCTGTCATTTTGCTTGATCTTGATGCAGCTTTTGACACTCAAGGCTATTTTGTTTTCTTTAATGTTTTCTCCTCCTTGAGTTTCCATGGCACTATCCTGTCTTGAATCTCTTCCTATAGGATTAATTATTTTCATTTCCCTTTGCTGAATATCCTCAGTCTTCTGCCTAGTAAGCATGGGTGTCCACCAAATTTCCTCCCTGGGCTCTACTCTTTTCTTTTGCATTACTCTGTCCTAGTGATCTCTTGACCTCCCATACACTAATCATAATTTCAAATATTTTATTTTTTTCAGTTACATTTTTAAAAATTGAACATTCATTTTTAAAAATTTGAGATCCAAATTCTTTCCCTTTCTCTTTCCCCTACCCCTCCTTCCCTTAAGAAAACAAGCAATTGACTCATTCCTCTTCCAGAATGAAGGACAAACAACAATAACAACAATTAACTCATTACCATTTCAATGAAGACAAATTCAAAAGAATTTACGTCTCTCCCAAATTCCAATCTCACATTGTCAATTTCCTACTGGAAGACTTCATCTATCTGTCTTGTAACCATTTCAAAGCCAACATTTACAAAATGAAATCTGCATTTTCCTAAACCCATTATTTTCCTTCTATCTTCTCTATTTTTGTCAAGAATATCATTATTCTTCCAGTCACCAAAAATTGGCCATGATGACACAACTATCTTCCTTTTCCTTCATTCTTCTATATCTAAAGTCATCAATTCTTGTGGATTCTAGTACCATTTCACATATAGCATTGGTCCTTTTCTCTCCACTGACATTACTACAACTTTAGTTAAATCATCACACTTCTTACTTGGACTATTGCAATAGACTAACTAATCGGCCTCCATGCTTCTGTTTTCTCACTGTTCTGCTCCATCCTCCATACATGGGCCAATATAATGGTTCTAGTCACTTCCATCCCTTTAACTTAACTTATATCTTCTTCTAGACACACGCACACACCTTATTATCACTACAGCTTCTATTTGTGTATAAATTGTTTATGTTTGAAAAATGCTCTTGATCTTTTCCACGAGGAAGAGGTAGGTGCTAGTGTTGTCTCCATTTTCCATGAGGAAACTGAGTTTCAGAGAAAATAAATATGTCCCTAGTATCACACAGTTAGGTGTCTGAGCCCACATTTGAATCCAAGTCTTCTAGATTCTAAATCCAGCTCTCAATTCACCATAACATTGTCATCTCACATGCAACTTCCAATAGGAAATCTTTTCTGATTTACATGTATTTTATCCTCCAGAAATTATCTTGTATTTACTGTCTCTGAACCTGTTTATCATATCAGTAATGGAATATTAGCTCAGTATTTTGCATTTGGTAGGCATTTATGTATTAATTTTTTTATTTGAGTTAATTAAATCCAATTATTTCAAATATTATTTTGATTCAATACAATAAATTAGTCTTCCAAGAGATTAGCTAAACATGTGTATGGTGGAAAAAAAGAGTAAATTCTATACTTTTGTCTCCATGAATATTAATTAGTAAACCAAATTTTCAATTCAGTTGTAACCCCCACTCATCAAAGGTACAGACTAAAGAGAAAGATATGTATGGACACCAGGTATGAGCTTTTGACTATATACTTTTTTTTAAATTTCCACAACCTCACACATTCATTTGGCCTCATCTTCCTTGGTGCCTAATTCTTCCCTCTCATAATAATCGACTTATTGGAAGAGAATACTAGCAGATAATAGGTTAAATATTCCAGCTCACTCATAAATTATGATTTGGGTCCCCTGTAATCATCATCCTCTTTGTCGGTTAGACAATGATCAGAAAAATTGCTCTTTGGGCTGAAAATCCATTCCTGAGGTAGTGTACTCAGCCCGCAGCTGGATGTTCTTACGTTGGCATCTTTAGAGAGCATGAAACCTATTTCATGTCTGAAGGCAATCTTGGATGTTTCCTTCATGCCGTGAGTGCAGTCACAGTTCTTTAGGATACCTATCACTCCCTGAACATGGTGGGTGTGGAGATACAGTTTAGGCTGAAAACAGTCAAATCTTCAATTCTTTTCTCACCTTTCCCTTTCCCCAACTTCAAGATACTAACTCTTGTGAAGTTCTTATATAAGACAAATGAAATCAAACTCTAATTTCCTTTATTATGATTCTGGATTTTATGTACATTTGTAGGCTCATAAATTAAACTTGGGTGGCTCCCAATTTGGTCCAGGATCAAATATAATCTCCTGCTTGAGGTATTCCAAATCTTTTCCTTTATTATTGTGTGTTATACCCCCTACACACACCCATATAGTGTATATTTATACATATCTTTATTAACTAGATTATAAGCTCCTTGATAAATTAATGTTTTCTCTTTTATCTAGATAGCCCCAATACCTAACAAACAGTAGGCTTTTAACAAATAGTTGTGGATTAATGAGAAAAAAATCAGGATTTTCCCAAGTGAAAAGTTTTGATACGACTTATTTTATTTTAAAATTAAAAAAAATACATTTATTGGTAACTTTCAATTTTTAGATCACCTACATTTTCCATTGCATCCTTATCCCTTCTGTCTCCCAGGAAGTCAACCCTTATAACATGGAATATAAATCAAGTAGGGGAGGGGATGAGGGTAAAGGTCAGCAAAACTAACCCACATTATTGATCCAGTATGACATCACATGGTTTGCTCCATTATGATGTATTGCCACTACCACTACCACTCACAAGAAATTGGGGGAGGTATCTTCTCATATATTATCTCTGGAGCAAAGTTTGGTCAGTGAACTTTCAAAAGCATTGAGGCAAGATCATTTTATTATTCTTTCCTTTACTATTGTAGTATTTATTGCTAAAGTATTTTCCTGATTCTGCTTCCTTTACTTTGCTTCTGTCCCTATACTGCTTTCCAATGAAAGGAAGTTTTAAAAGTCACATGAAAATCTATTCCTGGTATCTCTTTAATATATGCTGACAGCAAAGAATGATTTACAAGTTCAGTATAATCCTCAAAGTATTTAATTGAAACTGTCTCTTTAAGCCTCATTTGATATGTCCAGCATTGGTGGTGATGGTAGTATGTGAGAGAGTGGGTAGGTAAGTATGGATAAATGACATTATCTAGTGTTAAATATTTCTACTGGAAAAATAGTAAACTGGTAGAATAAGGAGCAGAAGGTCATATGTAGCAGCTGGTCAGCCCCTAAAAACTTAATAATAAATAATGGAGTACCAGTTTCTAGTCCAAATGTGTCATTAAATCCAGTTGAGTTCTAAGATCCAACAGCCTGGGCATACAGCAAAAATTAATTATCTTTGTTCCGTTTGTCAATCATTTATACCTTTGAGCACTATTTGATCAATTGGGTTCCTGCTGCTTTGAATTTTAGAAAAGGTCTACATAGTTTTTATCCAGTTTCAGAGAGTAAACTACTATTGTGACCTTACACAAGTCATTTGACCATGGTATGTTGCATAGTTCTCACCTTCCCACTAATGGTCCTTTGCTGTGCCAAGAAGAGAGGAAAAGTATAAAGCTTAGTCAAACCCAATGGATGCAAGACCACTGATTTCTTCCCAGAAACTTGATAACATCTCCTGGTAAATCAAATAGAGGCACATTTTCCAATAGACATAGTCATGCCAACCTTGTGAGGGAATAACTGAAAACTCTGGCTTCTCCTCTTTGTTTCTCCAGTCACTGGAAAGTAGTGTGCCATCCTTCCAACACTGACTTGATGTATCTTCTGATTTTGAGCTGTTTCTGATGCAAGGTAGTAAAGGAGCGTGCTGTGATTGGTATGTGCTCCAGGTCACCTTTGGAATGAAGTGCCAGAGCAATCGGGCTTCTATGAATAAAGTCCCAGCTTTGTCCACCAAATCCCTCCCCAATGAAGTATATATGGCTTTAAAATAACAACAACAGCTAACACTTATATAGTGCTTTAAGGATTACAAACAATCTTATGGATATTAGCTAATTTGATCTCCATATCAGTCACGTGAGGGAGCCATTAATTTCACTCCTATTTTATATTTGAGGAAACTGGGACTGAGTGAGGTGAGGTTAAATTACTTGCCCAGGGTGCCAAGGCCAATAAATGTTTAAAACAAGATTTGAACTCGGGTATTCCTGACTCTTGAGATCAGTGCCCTAGCCACTAGGCCACTCAGCTGCTTATGAAACATAGGTGCGCATATGTACATACAATAAATCAACCAATCTGTTTTCTGAATTTTCAAAAAAGAGAAAGTTATCTCTACTATCAAAGGTAGGATTTGGACTCAGGTCCTTTGACCTAATGCCAATATTCTTTCCAGTGCATTGCGTATCACATTCTCCTTAAGGTATTCTCTAAATATTACTGGCCTTGTGAAAACTGGCCAGAGAGTCCAGTGTTCCAATTCTAGTAGGTAAATCAACTTAATATATTAAAATGTACTAAATGTACTAGCTTTAACATAATAAAAATAGATAACTTAAAAGCTAAATCATATGCAGCTTTGTTTATAGAGGAAAATATTTCATACTTTATGCTTTTTTGGTTGACACCATTCCATTAAATGCAAGGGAATAAGGGGATATTGGTGAATTTCTAAGGGGTCTAAAATCTCAGAATCTCAGGGTTGTAAAGACTCTCAGAAGTCATCAAACCCAAGGTATATGTCAGCTGAAATTTCATCTTTAGCATCCTTGGAAAATGGTCATCCAGCCCACAGTTGAAGACCTGTAGCAGAGGGAAACTCGTGATGCAGTCTATTTTGGTTTTGGACGGTTATTATGCTATTCTTTTGGAGTTTTTCTGTCTTTGTAACTTCTATTGAAGGCCCTATTTCTGCACTCTAATTTCCCTTCTGTGTGAAGGTTCTTCAAATAATTGAATACAGTCATCACACTGCTCTCCATACATCTCCCCCCCCAAACTCCAACTAAGCCTTTTGTTCTCTTAGCTAAACATCCCAGCTTCCTTCATCGAGTCTTTGAAGAGTACATCATCCAATCCCTCCAACATTTTATCCACCTCCTATGAATTTGTTCGTTTGTCAATATATTTAATAAAAATGTGGTGCCCCAAACTGAAAACCACAAATGACCCATTTCCATTTGTTTTGCAAACATTAATTTTTTTAAATTTTTTTTTAATATGAGGCAATTGATGTTAACTGACTTGCCCAGAGTCACACAACTAGTAAGTGTTATATATCTGAGGCCAGATTTGAACTCAGATGCTCCTAACTCCAGGGCCAGTGCTCTATCTACTGCACTATCTAGCTGCCCTCAAAGTTTGTCAAAGTTTACTTTGACAAAAGTTAAGCATACGTCACATTTTTTCCCTTATCAGTGAACTGGTACTTCAATAATTATTTTCTCTCACATATTAGTGACCATTCTATGATCATTAACAATGAATGAATCTTTAATTTAAATGCATATATAGATCTTATTTAAAAAAATGCAATCACATTAAAATAGATATCTAGTGGAATGAATTATAAAATTAAAGAAAGATATTGGAAATACAATCTAGGAAATGAACCCTAAATGCCGGAATTAATGAATCATGGTGAGAGGACTGTTAATATTTATAAAAAATGATTCTTTAAGAAATTACAACTACTAAAATTAAATCAGAGAGCAGGCCAGAATCCCATCCCTCAATGGCATTTATCTGCCTATAAATATTATATATTTATCAGTATGATTGTATCTAAATTGTTAGTACTGTATAAGTTAACATGATCAACTTGTTTTCTGAAGAGCACATGCTGGCCAATTAAAGAAGGATGAGCAATCATTATGCACTGCGTGAAAAAAAAGCCCTGGAAAGTAAATTTTGTAAATTCAGTATGTTCAGTCATTTCAAAATGGAAGGCCAAAAGATCAGCCTAATCTCCAAACCTTCATGGCCTCCGGAAAAATGTAGATCATAAATTCTTGGGGATAGAAAGAATTATGGACACCATTTAGGCCAATCATTTTATTTTATAATATCTAGTCTGTCATTTTTCATATTAAATTCAAGGGTGTGAGAAGAGGGCTACAACCAAATAACAGGGGCAACATGAGAAGGGCAGAGATACACAGCAAAGGTCAATGTGCCCAGAAGCAAAATGGAAATACCCTGAAGACAGACTATTTCATTTTTTCTATCTGTAGTGTTTTATAAATAAAAGGTGTTTAATAAATACTTGTTAGACTGGGTGACTGGCTATCTTTCTTAAAACATTTCATAAGTGTCTACGTTTAAGTGGAAAACCATTGCCTCTATTTTGTATGAACCAACTTTCTGAGTCTGATGTACAGATACATGAAGCTTACAGTGTTCCAGGCACTGCTCTAAAGAATGCCCCAGAATTTAATTAAATGTCCTAAGCATGAGGAATATAGATTCAAGCAATAAGAAAGAAACTTACCTACCTTTAAGAAGTTTACATTCTAATACAGAGATGAAAAGTGACTAAGGGAAGAAGATGGAAAAATACCCCTTTAATTAAGAAGCAAAGCCCAGTTAGAGGTAAACTTGGCCAGCATGGCTGGTTTCTCAAAAGGAAGTACTAAAGTAGAACTCAACAACTGGAGGAAGTCATAGAGGATGGAAAAAGGACAATCCATGCCATTTTTATTATGTAAAAGAAAACACTAAAACAGTTCTCCAAATTCTAAAAACACAGAAAAGATACATAAGAAAAAGACAAAATCAAAGGCAAGAAAAGATTTTGTTTTAGTTTTGTTGTTGTTGTTGTTGTTGTAGTAATACAAAGACGTGGTAGAGCCAAAAGGGCACTGGCTTTGGAGTCAAAGCATGCGTTTCCAAAACTTTACTAAAATGATTTCTACCTGTATAACTTTAGGCAAGACATTTAACTAGCACAGACTTCAGCTTTCCCACCAATAAATGAGAAGGTTGGACTAGATGCCCTCTGAGACTTTTTCCATCTCTAGATCTATTAATCTATAAAACAGGTAAACAATTTTTGGTGAAAGAAGAAAAAAAAATTAAAGTGAACATATTAAAATTCAAGTTATTCTTAAAATAATTCAATTTAACAAATGTCCCTTGAGATCTTTGAGGAAGAGAGAGAATTAGCTACAACAACCAAAAAAAAAAGGAGGGGGATGGATTCTCTTTGAGTTTGATCTAAATTTCTCAGAACAAGAAATAGATAATAAATTAAAGCTCCTGCTTGTACTAACAAAAAAAAAAAAACACATGCAAAACATTCATCTATATTTCAAGGCTTCCTATGCTTATAGGAATAATCACTGCTTGAGAATAAAAAGAATTCTATGGACAAATACATATGTAATAATTATTTGATTGGTCAACCAAACAAGCTTATGTCAAGAAACAATTCCATATGATTGTTTTTGTTACTAACTATAGCTAATAGTCATATGCAAAAAGTATCATAAAATGATCATTTTAGAGTTCATAAAACCCCCAGGCAGGGTTACCTAGTCCAGAGGTATCAAAGATGGCATGAAACACTCTAGAGTACTGTCTAAATCAGATTAAAATGTAATTGGGAAACATTTAACTAGATAAATGAAAATATAACAGAACATAGATAATATTAATATATGGTTTACTAAGTCAATATGCAACCGGCAGTGACTCGAGATTCTATTTGAGTTTGGCCATACTGACCCAATCTAAGCCATTTTTATTTTACAGATGACGCAACTGAGTCCTAGACTAGAAATGCTAAGTAACTAGTCCAAGGTCATACACATAGTAAGTGGCGAAGCCAGGATCTGAAATAACCCAGTTATGCTAAAAGAAAACAAGTGCTATGTAATGGAATTTACATACTGGGAGCTCTCTCCAGCGATGAAAAGTACAGACCTATATGACACATTCTACCTCTACCCACCCCCACCAAAACCAAAAACAAACAAATAAAGAAATCATCTAAGGGACAGCCTGACAAATACTGAACTCATTCCTTAAATAAAGGAAAGTAAACTCTTGGACCAATTTGCCTTGACTGACCATTTTCAGTATTCAATATTAACTAAATGAAATCACTCTTCCGTAAGGAGAGTAAGATAAATAACATCCTGGGGAATTGTTTTTTTTTAATTCTTTGGCAGAGGAGGAAAAAACAAAAATACAGAGAAAAATAATACACATTTCCAGGAACATTATAGGTGCTAACAGGAGAAATCCAAATAAATCTATATGTTCTTGTCATGCAATCAGAAAAAGTGAAATCTATTATGCATGCATATTGTTCTGAGGGCCATTGAATTTCAGATGGTTTTAATAGTTTCACTTCTTAAAACTCCTTAAAGGAAATAAGGGTTAATATGAGGAAAGATTTAAAACATATCAAGGCTTTGGTGTCTCAATTAACATCTTGCATAAGGAATGAATGCTTAGAATGATCAAGATCCCAGAGTATTAGGGGGGAAATTCCAAGCTTTTATCCATCCATCTCTTGGAAGAAAAAGGAAAACCAACATATATTCTCAGGGACGGATTTCTCTCTTAGGTCAATATTTTTTCTAGATATCTCAAAATGAATGCCCTAGAGCTTAATTAGCTTAAGAGTTATAAAAGAAGAATTCATATTAAAGCTTTCAAAGTGAAGTGAATGGCTCAACCACATCATCTTGATGTAAGCAATACTACCTTTCTGAACTTTAGTGCTCTCATCTGCAAAATACATGCACTATGCCTGAAGATTTCCAAGTACACTTATATCTCTAATGATTCAAGATTCTGACTTTCACAAATGTCAGACATTTGAGATAAGCTAATTAGGAAATAGTTTCCAAAGGCATTTTATCAAGGATAAAAGTAAAACTGGGAGAAGGCATAGCTATTGCCTGTGGAACACAAAAGTCTCAGAAAAGACAGACTGGATCTCCAAAAAGAAGTGTCTGATCAGAGAATTTTCATGTAGGTAATGTCACTATTCTTCAGTGAAAAGTAATGTGGAGGGCCAACAAGGTGGAGCAGTGGAGAGAGCTCTGGCCTTGGAGTCAGGAGGACCTTAGTTCAAATCCTGCCTCTGACACTTAACACTTACTAGCTGTGTAACCTTGGGTGAGTCACTTAACTCCAATCGCCTCACCAAAAAGCAACAAAAAAAAAAAAAGAGAGAAGGAGAAAGAAAAAAAAGATCATGTAGAAGTAATCAATCACAAAAGCAGTTATCCTTTAGAGATCTCTGTATTTCAAGCAAGAATTATTTGATTTGTGTTCTTCATAAATTTGATTGCTTTTGTGTGGCAAGCCCAGAAGGTAGAGGAACAGTGGGAAAAGTACTGACTTGTGTCATCTTGGACCAATTAATCAACATCTGTGTCTTAGCTGCCTTATTTGTAAAATGAAAGGGATGCATTAGATATCCACTAAGGTATTAGATATCTTCTAATCTTCCAAACTGAAATTCATTACCCTATAACCTTTGTGATCCTACACTATCGTGAAGGTCTTAAATGGCATGTGGGAGACCTCACATATTAATACTCTTCATAGGAAATGAAAATCATGACCAACAGATCTGGACTGTGTTTTAATTTTGGATTCCATGGATTTCACAGGCAGCTGGCCTGGTGGTCTTAAACGAACCATATCCCTTTAGGCACATTGCTTTGTGGCTTTGGTATCCTGATTTGGGTTTTGTGTCTTTCTTCTCTGATCCATAGGAAACCAAAACTAAAAAGTGATCTAATCCTTGAGCTTTTTTAAAGTGTGAAATTTCCATCACTATCCTCTGAGGTGCAAATTCAGAGGTGGAAATTTAGAATAAATATCCTTATGTGGCAATGCCATTTCCTTGACTTTGAAAATAGAATTTTAGAATTTTATTTGCTTAACATCTAGGTTTAGAATACTATTATTCTGATGAAACTTCTTCTGAGTTTGGTATAGGATTTTTTTTTTAGGAAGAATGTACATTTTAATATGTAATTTCCAAATGTATAAATTTGTATGAACTGTCTATATTTATCCCAAGTGACACTTTCTTGAGGTGCAAATTTTCATTTTTAAAGGTGAACATTGGTTGTGCTTATCAAAAAAACATGCACTCAAAATAGCCACATTTTTATATAGAGGAGAGGAGAGAAGAGAAGAGAATTTAGCATGCTCTGGTTGCAGAAAACAATGAAGATAGAAAACAAAACAATGTTTCTTAAACAAAATCAAGAAGGGGTACTTTGTGAGATACTTGGATGCTTTAATTAAAAAGGAAGAAGAAGGCTTTCTCATATTAGATTTCAATGTAGAAATATTGGTATTAAAACTAAGAGGCAGGCCTCTCTGTCTGTCCCTTGCCCTATGCAGCATATCCATAAACACACACACACACATACACACACATACATACATACATACATATGCATATATGTTTATATATAGACACATAAATATCATTTTATAAATGTATATATACATATAGAACACACTATATACATATATACAATGTGTACACATATGTGCATATATACATATATTAACTGAGTGTATATATGTATATAAGATATATGAATGTATAAATGCCTATAGATAGATAAATAGTACATACATATATCTTTCTATGTATATTTGTGTGCTTAATGTCGGGTGTGTCCACATACATATATAAAATCACTGTGTGTGTATATTTATATATATAGAGAGAGAGAGAGAAAGAATATTGCATATGTATATATATATGCACATATAAAATGTCTACTCATATAGATAGGTATGAATATTTGTGTATATTACATGTGTGCACACATACATTATAACAATATATACACTTTATATCCAAATATAATCAAGTGTATGTTACATTAAACATATATTTTATCCATGTTATTGTTCAGTTGTTTTTCAGTCATGTATGACCCTTCATGGCCCCATTTGGGGTTTTTTTGGCAGAGATACTGCAGTACTTTGCTATTTCTTTCTCTAACTCATTTTGCAGATGGGGAAGCTGAGACAAACAGGGGTAAGTGACTTACCCAAGATCAAACAGTTACCTACCTAGCTGCCATGTTTTATCCATACATATACACACACGTGTGTGTGTGTGTGTGTATATAGTGTTGTGCATGTTGTGTCTATGTATGTATTTATACATACATAAAATGAGCATATGTAAGGGTGTGCATGTATATGTGTGTACAACATGTGTGTATACACATATACATACATATACATTCATACATGCATACACTCATTACCAGAGCTAGCTCCACATTTGGGAGGCTCCAAAAGAAAGTGTATTAGACAGCCCAAGGTCACAAGGATAGTAAGCAGCAGTAGTGGAATTGGAGTCCCTCTTGATTGAACACAAATCCACATCTATTACCAGTGAACTATGCTGTAATGTGTGAGTGTCAACAAGAAATTACAGAAACAAAATTCACAGGCATGTGTTGATAGAAGGAAACTGAATTACAATCTAAACCAGAGGTTGGTCTGCACAACTTCTAAGCGGGCCTGCACCAGATTAAAATGTAAATAGCAGATGTCATAAAATAAACCCACAAACGAATAAATAAATAAATAAATGAAAATACAGTACAATCTTGATAAAGTTAACTTGTGGTTTTCTAAGTCAAAATGCAGCCTGCAAGAATCTGTTTCTATTTGAGTTTGGCAGGCCATTCTAAAAAGAGTCCCAAATTTTGACTTTAACATTCGATGCAGACAAGGAGACCTACTTTAGAAAACGGTGGCCATTTATATTGGATTGCCCACAGTACAAACACATTTTGTTCTAGTACATAAGAAAAAAAAAAAAGAAAGATTGATAATGGTAGGTAAGCAATGCTTCAAGGCATAGACAATTCTAAGACATTTGCAGCCATATTCCACAAAAGAGCTTTCTAGCGATAACTTAATACAAAGGAGTTAGATGTACGCTATCTACTGAGTCCTCCTTTAGGAGAATCAAGCATCTATTTTAGTTTAAAATGGACTGGATAACTCTCTGGGAAAATATATGTTCCTAACAAACAAAATATTTCACTGATACACTAATCTGATGCCTCTTTGTAGCAAGAAGGTGACCATAGCTCATGACAGATATGTGAGGAGAACACAAGTTTGAGAAGGTGCTACACTAAGCTGCATGAAGTTAGCCTGTAAGCCAGAGGACAGATGTACTGACCCTCTGATGTCGGTCTACAATCAGAGAGACTCATTAGCACAGGGTTAGCCAGGAGGGGGACAGAATTTGGTTTTGTTGTGGTTTCTTTTGTTTTGTTTTTGGTGTATGAATGAGTGTGTTCCACACAAAGTCATGAAAGATCATAAAACTAAGACATGGAAATGTCACGAACAGTTGCAGTCAAAGAAATATACATACTAATGAAGTTAGAGATCTTTTGAAATATTGAAGGGGCAACATTCATTCCTACATGTTGAATTTAAAAAAAAATTCTGAGATAAGAAGACATGCTATTGATTTAATTACTTACTAGTTATTTTAGAGATGGAGATGAAATGTCATTCATCCATACTTTATTCCCCTCATGATCCATCTTTACGGGATAGCTCATAATGGTCAGTGATGTTATATGGCCATGTGCTAAACTTTATATTTATTAAATATGAGTAGCAGTACATTGTAATGTATAAAGAAGGAGAGGGAATGAATAAGCATTTCTTTGGTGCCTAAAATGTGCCAAGAGAACTTCACAAACATCATCTCATTCATCATCATCATCAGCTTCAAAATAACCCTGTGAGGTGGCAGAGTTGTTTCTACCTTGGAGCCAGGATCACCTGGGTTCAATGAGTAGATGTATGGGTGTGCATGTATATATGTGTACAACATGTGTGTATACACATATACATACATATATATTCATACACACATACACATATTACCAGAGCTCTTTGTATATGCGTACAACATGTGTGTATACACATATACATACATATATATTCAAGATTTGCCTCTGACGAATACTGTTTTTTTTACTTTGGCTATGTCATTTGACCCCTCAGAGCCCCCCAGAAACTCAGGAAAGGTCTAAGTTTCATAGAAGGTGTTGACATCCATTGCCACAGAGAGTTTCCCTATTCTAATGAAATCACAGGGCTGGTCCATCTAGAGATGGAATGATTAGCACTATCACTGGACATCTTCTAATCAATGATACTAAATGACATAAGTGGGGCAGTTAGGTGGCACAATAGATAGAATACAGGGCCTAATGTCAGGAAGAGGAGTCTTCCTGGGTTCAAATCTGGCCTCAGACACTTAAGAGCTGTGTGACCCTGGGCAAGTCACTTAACCCTGTTTGCCTCAGTTTTCTCATATGTAAAATGAGCTAAAGAAGGAAATGGCAAACTACTCCAGGATTTTTGCCAAGAAAACCCCAAATAGGGTCATGAAGAATCAGACACAACTGAACAGCAACAACAATTGATATGGATAATTGTATGAAAAGGTGGGTCCATTGCTGAATGTAGAACAGAGGTTCTTGACCTTTTTTTCTGCCGTAGAGGCCTTTGGCAGGTTGGTGAAACCTATGGACACTCAGAGAGCTTTTTTTTTTAAATCTGCAAAATAGAATACAAGATTACAAAGTAATTTAATTACACTGAAACATAGTTATCATTTTTTTAAAAAAATTCATAGACCCTTTATTAAGAGCCCTTACTGTAGAAAGAAAAAGGACAGAATTGTAATTTGTTCCATCTTTAGGTGAATTAGGAGGGGTGGTTGTACGGTATACGGGTAAGGATGTAGTACTTTGAGTTAAGAGATTGGGGGCCTAGTCATTTCTTTGTCAACCATTAGATATGTTTCCTCGGGGAGTCTTTCATTCTTTCCAGGCCTCCACTTACTCTACCAGAAAATGAGAGGCTTAGAATGAGCAATCTAAACTCCTTTTTTTGCTCTAATACTTTACCAAGCTATGATCTCATCTTCTCAATAAGATTTCAAGAATGTCAATCAGCTTGTGTTTTCAGTTAGCAGCTTTTCTTACACTACTGCTGTTGTTGAGTTGTTTCCGTCTGACTCTTGGTGACCTCATTTAGGGTTTTCTTGGCAAAGATCTTGGAGCGGTTTGCCATTTCCTTCTCCATCTCATTTCATAGATGAGGAAACTGAGACAAACAGGGTTAAGTGACTTGTCCAGGGTCACACAGCTGGTGAGTATCGGAGGCCAAATTTGACCTCAAGAAGATGAGTCTTCCTGAATCCAAACCCCGTCCTCTATGAATGGTGGCACCACCTAGCTGCCCTTCTCATTCTAGAGGTACCTTGAAAAGGGCACTCTCCTATTCAAACCAAAATCTTATTTACTAATCTCTCAACTGGGCTATTTTCTTCACCAGAAGATACACTGAGTTTATTTTGAACTCAGATATATCCATAGCAGCACAATTCTTTCCTACCCTCCCCCTGGACTTCTCTGACCTCTCTCGCTGCTTCAGAAATTCTGGGACTTGAATCATCATGCTTAACTAGAAAATGCTAGTTTTCAACAGCAGACTCCTCCTTTACCTCTTCATGATTTCTAGTAGTTTTTTTCACTTGCTAGAGAATGGTTTTGGCCAGATAGAGCGCAGGTCCTGGAGTCAGCAAGACTCATCTTCGTGAGTTCAAATTTGGCCTCAGACGCTTACTAGCTGTGTGACCCGGGGCAAGCCACTTAACCCTATTTGCTTCAGTTTTCTCATCTGTAAAATGAGCTGGAGAAGGAAATGGCAAACCCCTCCAGTATCTCTGCAAAGAAAACCCTCTAAAGGGGTCACGAAGAGTCAGGCACGTCTGAAACAACTGAACAGTAACAACAGCAACAACAGAGAGCAGTTTTAATTGATTGGGAACAACATTAACACTACAGTTTTTAAAATATCCAGCGTGATGAGCATAATTAAAAATAAAATAATGACCATAGTTCCAGAGCTAAGGTGCCTTAGACATCAACCAATTAAGCCCTCATTTTACATGGGAGAAACTTGAATAACAGAGAGTCGACATAACTCACTCAAGGCCACACAGGTAAGGGGATGGCTAAATTAGGAACAAATCAAGTCCTGTTCATTCCCCCCCAATTTTGCCTCCTCCCACCATGTGTCAAGAGAATTCAAGCCCCTCTTGTAGCAGTCCTTAATAGTAAGCCGAGCTTAGGTCTCTAAGATTTCCCGTTTCTGGGGAAGCAGGGATGTCTTGAGGCCAGAGCCATTCTCAAAGTATTCAGTTTTAGTTATTCACAGTCAAGAGAGGTAAATAGCACTTCCTCCCACTGTCATCAGTTTATTGGCCACAAGATTTCCATGATGCCATTTCCTATTTGCCATTAGAACCCGCTATTTATTGAACACATCAGTCCACACAGATTGCTTAGCTGTATGGTATACAAGGATTAACATCTGCCAGCCCCTAGATAAAGATACAAAGAATTTCAATCTGGAAAAGAAGTATGACCCTCACATTTGCAATTTCTGGCTGCTGATCTATGTGGTCACAAAACTAAGTGCTGTGTGGCTTTCCTTGTGAAATAGGCAGGTTTAAGCTATTCAGATAGATTCCTTTGCTGAGTTTTGCATTTGAAAGATTTTTAAGATTCTTCTCGGAAACTTTTCAAGGGTTTAGAGCACCGCAAAGCATTTGCAAAGAAAATGAGATGACCCAGAAGCTAGCTGGAGAGTGACCCAATTTGGAGAAAAAGAAGAATGTTCTATAGGAGCCAATATGTCTCTACATAACCTCACTTAGGATGGGCAGCCACAAAGGAATCAGGAGTCAGATTGCCTGGGTTCTAGTCCTACTGATGTCACTGCTAGTTCAGTGACCTTGAGTAAAGCCCCAAACCTCCCTGTTTGCCTTCCGACAAAATTGGGGAGAGTCATTCCCTTCTTACTGTCACAGGGATTGCTGTGAGGGCCCTGAAAGAGGCAATATGTAAATGAGGGGGTGGCCTTGTAAGTGAGGGGTGTCTAAATCAAACAGAATCAGGGTCCGCTAAACCATACATAAGGATCTTTGAGAACTACAGACTTAGTGTTAAATGAAATATTATCGGTGTTTTATTTGTGTTTTCATTTATCCTGCTAAATATTTTCCAATTACATTTTGATTTGGTTTGGGCCACAATTGGGGGTGTTGTCATCTATACAATCCAATAAAGATATAACATGTCAAAAAAATATAAAAACAAACAAAAAACAAAGATAAGTGTAAAAGTTCGGGAATATGTAAGATGGAAATAGAGACATTATCCAAGAGAGATAGAAATGAATCATAAATAATAAATTGCTTCCTCCTTCTGCATTGATTAAACAGAGTAGGTTTTCCTACATTAGTCAACCCAAAACCTCCCACTGGCTTACATGTCCAAAGAGTAACATCGACACCTCATCCAGGTGTACATGCCATTAGCCGACAGAGAGTCAGGAGCAAGTCCAGCAGCTCACAGGATTTAGAGCTGAAAGAGTCCTAGAAGATCATCGAGTCTAACACCATCATTTTACAGATGAGGAAACTGATGTCCTGAAAGAATATAACTTTGCCAAGATAACAAAAGAGTGAGCAGCAGAGCCAGGATTGGAAATCAGGCCTCATTTTTTTTCCTGTGCACTTTCCACTAAGACAAAATGGTCTTTACCCTTGAAAGCACCTTTCTACTATAAAATCAAGAACTACTTCAATTTGAATAATAGTTCACATTTATAGGAATAGGGTTTTCAAAGAACTTTATTTTTTTTTTTGCATCACTGAATCTTCACAAGTCTGTAAAGTTTACAATATAATTAAAATTCCATCCATTCTAAGAAACAGAGGCTCAGACAGATCAAGTGAATTGCCCTAGGCTCACATTAAAAAAATATCAGATCCACAGAGTCCTATACCTAAGCCTGGAAGGTACCTCCGAGGCCATCTGTAGTTAATGAGGAAACTGAGGCACAGAAGGTTGAGGGATCACTTATGAAATAAAAAGGATCAGAGGTAGAATTTGAACCCAGGTCCTCTGACTATACAGCCAGTGTTCTTTCCACCATACTACAGCAGTCTTAAGTCTTGTCTCATCTAATTACAAGTCCACAGCTCATTCGATTACATCTCATTACCTCTCAGTTCAATGACCCTTAAGAACTGGATCACTTGCACAACAGCATTTTCATCAGCCTCATTCATTCAGTTCCATTGCCTTGCTTTAGAATTCTGAGTTTCTTCAGGCTTAGCTCTAATACTTACAAGGCATTTCCTGATCTTCCGAGTCATTAGTGCCCCTCCTCTCAAAATTATTTTACATATTTTATATTCAGTCAGGCAACAAGTATTTATTAAATGTTTAGACTGTACTACGTCAGGACACCAAAAATAGGGGGAAATAGTCCTTACCCTCAAGAGGCATATGTCCTAAAGGGAGAGACCATATATAAATAATGAAGTTCATCAGAAATATATTTAAAGTAAATGGGCAGTAATCCGAAAGAGAGAAGAATTAGCAGCTGGAAGCAACCTGAAAAGGCCTCCTGGAGAACACAAGATGTGAGGTGAATATGGAAGGAAATAAAGAATACTAAGAGATGAAGGTAAAGAGGCAGGGCATTTCAGGTCTGATGAAAGCAGATATTAAATCATCAGAAGAACACAGATTCCTTGACAGCAGTGACAATTAAATTTCTGTCTTTGTATGGGAAGCACATTCAGTGTCTTGCACATACATCAATAAATGCTTTTTGAATGAATGAATCATTAAAAATAAAACATGACAAAGAAGATACAACTAAAAGGAAGGATAATTCACAAGTTATCTTTGGAAGAGGAAAAAATAGTTGATGGAGTTGCCTTCATTCTGCACCCAAAAACCAGGAGAAGCCTCCTTTCAAGGGATAATCATTATGTTCAATCTACATATCAACAAGTATTTATTGTTAAGTTCTTATTATATGTCAAGCACTGTCAATAAAACAACAGAAAGAAATGATAGTCCCTTGTCCTCATGAAGCTTGCATTTTATTAAAATTGTCTTATAGGTTTCATTGTAATAAATCATGCAAACATACCATTAGGAAATTTGATATGAAGATAATTATGACTTTTGTCTGAACATCTATGGCAAAAATAAGTAAAATATAAATTCTACCAATTTTCTAAAAACCTGAAAAAATGTCATATTTAAACACATACATTCACACACATACACACACACACACACACACACACACAGAGGGATTCAATAAATTAAATGTGAAGATGGACACAGAGAAGGATGATAAAAGCTACGTTGGAAAAAATGGCACAGGATTAAGAAATGAAAGGCCAAAAGCAGGTACATTTCTTAGATACCCCAGCTGTGACTACATAAACATTCTACTAATGCAGCTTAGCATCTTCTTTGCAATCTAGTCTTAGAGAGCTGTCTAGAGCAATGAGAGGTTTTAGTGTTTGGCCACATATCACAGAGCCAGTACAGGGGACAGGTAGGACTTGAACACAGCTCTTCCTAACTCTGAGTCCAACTCTCTAGCCACTCCGTCACACACTGACTGACTCATATGACATCATATGAAAAATCAAATTTCACCAGGCATCATGGTACATACCCATAATCTCCGCTACAGGAAAGGCTGAGACTCTTATGTTGCTTCAGAATTAGAGCATACCGAAGGTACATGCCCATCAGGGGTAAAATTGGGTTACTACACTTCTAACCTAAGTGAGACAGAAAAACCCACTGACATCACACCACCCACCCCCAACCCTTGCCTCTGTCCTGCACAATCCTAAATTTAAAAAAGAAAAGGAAAGAACAATCAGATCTCATAAAACGCAGTGAATACAGTTGAAGGCAGTGAATTGGTTAATCCCAACAAGAGAAAAGCCAGAATGCTGCACTGCTATCACTCACTACAGCAAGAAAATAATGACAATTCTGGTCACATGGAAAGAGGAGACAGAGGACCATCCATTTAGATTTAAAACAGACCTTGGAAGTCTAATCTCTACATTTTTATGAATAAAGAAACTGAGGGCTGAGAGAAGGTTACCCAAGATCACACAGGTAGTAAGTGTAAGAGCTAGGATTTAAGGTTAGGACTTCTAATTACCCGCTTAGCACATAACATTGATTTATAATCGTAAATACTGAATCATCCCCATAGATTGGGAAATGGCTGAACAAATTGTGGCACAAGAATGGAATGGAATGTTCTTGTGCTGTAAGAAATAATGTGTGATGCATACAGAGAAGCATGGACAGATCTATATGAACTGATGCAGTGTAAAGTAAGCAGAGTCAAGAAAACAATATACATAGTCTCTGGAACAATGTAAATGGAAATATTAAGGACACACTCCAGAAATGAATGTAACAAAATTATAAAGATCTAAGAGGATTTGAAGAAAGATATATGAAAGAATACTCCCAACTCACCTCTCCCTGAAGGTGGGAGATCCACAGATGCTGAACATTGCACATATTTTCAGGTTGGTTTTTCTTATTTTCAATGTACTGATCAATTTTTTTCCTTCTTTAAAAATACTATTGGCTATATGACATGGCTCTTTGGGAAGGGAAAGGGCACTTGGGATTACTATGAAAATGTAAGAAACAGAAAAATCAATGAAAACATTTTAAAACACAAAAAAATTGAGTCATCCTTGGGTATAACTAGAACCTCTTTAATAAGGCATTTCAAATTCTATGTTAATGAATAAATATTATTGAGAGCCTACTGGGTCAGTGGCACTCTGTAATGGAGCAACGGGAAATACAAAATGCTCTGAGACTCAAACTCTGCCTTTAAAGAGCTCATAAACTGAAGGGATTACAGCCAAGCTAACCTTGCTAAGACCATGCAAAGTAATTTAATATGCTCCATGGCAATAGCAACTCCTTTGTGTCATGCAGAATTTGGTTCATGTTTTCAATTATTTTGCTTTCAACAAAATACTCAAAAGCTCAGCAACTTGGCACCTGCATTCCACAAGAAAGGCATTTTTGTTTGTTTGATTTTTTGACAACAGACTCCTAGAAATGTATGACTTTCTATTTCATAATGCATCCCTTTAGGGATATGCTTCAAGGCATGCATCTTGCAAAGTATTCATCATCTATGAAGATATTAAATGAGGTAATATGTTCATGGTACTTTGCCATCCCTAAAGAATGGTTTAAATTTTATATTATCAAGATATTAGACAAGCAAAAATGATTCCAGGTAGTCTTTATAAAAAATTGCAAAGAACAGTGAATTTTTGAAATGAAAGATCTGGCTCTGATATTTACTGTCTATATAGCCTCCAGCCATTTACTTCCCTTCTAAGGAACTCAGTTTCCTCATCTATAGAATGGAGATCATTTTTGAATAAGAGGATCTGAGAGGTCCCTTCCGTTTTTAAATTTCATGATCCTAAATACTTAATTTTTAAAGCTGCTGTATTTCACCTCTTATTTAAAAAGAAAAATCTAAGGATAATTATTTAAGACTTTGTTTTTTTTAACAGATACCTTCACAATATTCCTTTACTATGTTTTTTTTTTTTAATTACTATAGCCCATTTTTCCATTGGCTCGTGTGACATCTTTGTGGCCATAGGAAAAGAAGAAAGAAGAAAAGAAAAGGAAAGAGTTGCAAATATATTACAAAACACTTGGAACATTTGCTTTTCCAATACACCAGTTGAAGCTGGGAGTTAGAAATCTCAAAGCTTCTTCTTGCAATGGTATTCTACAGATATGTACTCTCCAAAATGGAAATTAGAACAGAACTAGAAAGCGACCATCTATTTTGAAATGTAAAGTAGCATGGAATTCTATTGTGATCTGCTCCACTGGAACCAGATTATGAAACTTTAAATTCCTCATATATTTCTTTTTAATTAAATAAAATTTGGGTTATTTATCTACAAAAAAATAACTCTAGAGAACACAGAACTAACTGCTCATAAACCCAGGAAATACAATATACAGTCTAGCCTGATAAAGTACATAACTTATTCTTTAACCTTCCTAACTTTTTTTCAAGGCTGTGATCCTCTATGGAGGAAAATGACCCTAGATATTTCTTAGTTAACTTTCTTTTTTTTTTTCCCCTCTTGTGTAGTCAAGTTTAATTATATTTTTGTAAAACAGCTGGTTTTGTTAAAAGGTTACAGAAAATGGCAATGTGCATGTACACGAATCTTTAAGTGTTCAGAGAACTCCTCTAGGAATTAAACATACATCTTCCCATTTCTTTCCACTAATACCCTACTCTGATGCTTCACCATTATACAGAGGTTACTCTGAGTTTTCAAAAACTATGTCAACAGAGATCAAGCTGCAATTAGAAACCTGACTAAAGGAGGAGACATACAGGTAGGGTCTAGTCACTAACGCGTGGTCACCAAGTGATCCCTGTGGAAGATGATGGCAGCAATTCCGGTGATTATCATGGACAAAATAGACAACTGGGTGGTCAGTGGATTAAAGAGCAGCCTATGGAGTCAGGAAGCCCAAAGCTCAAATACCACCTCAAATTTACTAGATTTATAATCCTGGGCAAGTTACTTAATCTCTCTTGGACAATATCATTCAAGAAAATGGGGGTAAAATTAGTAATTTTAGTAATTTAGTAAAATTAGTAATCCTAAGATTATTAGGAAGATCCAATGAGATAATACATGTAAATTACTTTGAAAATATTATAGAGCTATAGCAATGCTAGCCACTTTATTAATGACAATAAAATACATGAAATATTTACTGGGTATAGTACTACTTATATTTAATATAGCTCTTTAAAGGTAGCTTGGTAGAGGGACTAGAAACTTCATTCAGAAAGAGTTGGTTCTGCATGTGACACTTACTGGCTATGTTCCAATCAACTCTCTAAGAATACACATTGTAAAAAGACAGAGTGTAATGGAAGAGGGAGCTAGGTTGTACAATGGAGTGATGGCCTTTGAGTCAAATATGAGTTCAAATCCAGCCTCAGATACTTACTAGCTGTACGACTCTGGGAAAACCATTTAACCTCTCCCTGCTTTAGGTGCCTCATCTGCCAATGGCAATGACGATGATGATGATGATGATGATGATGATGATGATGATGATGATGATGATGATGATAATGATGATACCTCCTAGTATTGTTATGAAAATGAAGCAATATTTGTAAAGCATTTTGTAAACCTTAAAGTTCTATACACATGCTTATATTATTATTATTATTATTACATATTATCTTTTATTATACTATTGACCTCACAGGCTATGTGTGACTTAGATGAGCAAACAGAAGTTCTTGTCATTAGAATGTTTACACTATTTTTTTTTTGCCTAGGCAAAGGGGTAAGTGACTTGCCCAGGGTCACACAGCTAGTAAGTGTTATGTGTCTGAGGCCAGATTTGAACTCCTCCTGACTCCAAGGCTGGAGCTCTATCCACTGTGCCATCTAGTTGCCCCGAATATTTAACGCTATTGAAGAGGTATTGATGTTTTTTTTTTCTCAAACTGGTCAGAATCTGCTCAGAAAGGCTATATGGGGATTTTAGATGCAGAGCCAAGATGGCGGAGGGAAAGCAGTGCCTTCCTTGAGCTCTCCCCTGAACCCTTCTAAATACCTATAAAAATGGCTCTAAACAAATTCTAAAGCAGCAGGACCCACAAAAAGACAGAGTGAAACAAATTTCCAGTCAAAGACAGCCTGGATGGTTGATCAGAAAGGTATATTGCGCTGGGTAGGGAGAGGAGCACAGTTCGGCGGGGGCGCGCAGGCCACAGTGACCCTGGAGCAGGCCTCAGAGGACTGAATCGCAGGCAGCTGTGGCAGTTTCCAGACTTCTCAACCCCTGAACGCCAAAGACAACTTGGAAGGTCAGTGGGAAAAGTCTGTGACTGCAGTGAGAGAAGGAACGAGGTCTCAGCCACCCCCAGGGCCATGGCTGTTTCCTGAGCTTCAGGTCCACAGACTGAGGGGGAATCAAGTGGCTGATCAGAGGGGGATTGCAGGGTTCTCTTTGCCAGTGCTGAGGCAGGAATCTCTTGCTCTGCCCGTGCTTGGATCTGGGTCACAGTTCTGAGGGGAGGTCCTGGGGTGAGGAGGAGCACTGGTGTGGTAGAGCTTGTTGTGGCGGTGGAGAGAAAACTCCTTGCCCCTTATCATAGCACCTTGGAAGAACTGAAAATTTTCAGATCCCTAGAAGTATCTCTGAAAACAGCTGTATAAACCCCAAAGCTTGGGACAGTACAGTCTTCACATTGGAAGCAGACTCTTACCTTAACAAAGAGTTTAAAATTCAAATAATTGGCCGGGATCATGAGTAAGCAGTGCAAAAAAAGTCAGACTATATTATCTTACTTTTGGTGACAAAGAACATCAAAACATGCAACCAGAAGACAACAAAGCCAAAGCTCCTACATCCAAAGCCTCCAAGAAAAATATGAATCAGTCCCAGGCCTTGGAAGAGCTCAAAAGGGATTTTGAGAAGCAGGTAAAAGAAGTAGAGGAAAAACTGAGAGTGATGTAAGAAAATCACAAAAAACAAGTCAACAGCTTACTAAAGGAGACCCAAAAAAATACTGAAAAAAAATAACACCTTAAAAAATAGCCTAACCCAAATGGCAAAAGAGGTCCAAAAAGCCAATAAGGAGAAGAATGCACTAAAATGCAAATTTGGCCAAATGGAAAAGGAAGTCCAAAAGATTACTAAAGAAAATACTTCCTTAAAAATTAGAATAGAGCAATTGGAAGCTAGTGACTTTATGAGAAATGAAGACACTGTAAGAAAAATCCAAAAGAATGAAAAATTAGAAAACAATGTGAAATACCTCATTGGAAATACAACTGACCTAGAAAATAGATCCAGGACAGAGAATTTAAAAATTATTGGACCATCTGAAAGCCATGATCAAAAAAAGAGCCTAGACATCATCTTTCAAGAAATTACCCAGGAAAACTGTCCTGATATTTTAGAACCAGAGGGCAAAATAGAAATTGAAAGAATCCACATATCTCCTCCTGAAAGAGATCCCCAAAGGAAAACTCCTAGGAATATTGTAGCCAAATTCCAGAGTTCCCAGGTCAAGGAGAAAATATTACAAGCAGCCAGAAAGAAACAATTCAAGTATTGTGGAAACACAATCAGGATAACACAAGATTTAGCTGCTTCTACATTAAGGGACCACAGGGCATGGAATATAATATTCTGGAGGGCAAAGGAGATAGGATTACAAGCAAGAATCACCTACCCAGCAAAACTGAGTATAATCCTGCAGTGGAAAAAGTGGTCATTCAGTGAAATAGAGGACTTTCAAGCATTCATGATGAAAAGACCAAAGCTGAATAGAAAATTTGATTTTCAAATACAAGACTCAAGTGGAACATGAAGAGGTAAAAAGGAAAGAGAAAATCATAAGAGACTTATTAAGATTGAACTGTTAACATTCCTGCATGGAAAGATGACATTTGTAACTCATGAGACCTTTGTCAGTATTAGGGTAGTTGGAGGGGAAAAAATTATATGTACTTATATATAGATATCGATAGATAGATAGGTAGATAGAGGGCACAGGGTGAGTTGAAAATGAAGGGCTCATATCTGGAGAATAAAATTAAGGGGTGAGAGAGGATTATACTAGGAGAAGGAGAAAGGGAGAGGTAGAACAGGGTAAATTATCTCACAAAAAAACAGAAAAGAAAAGGCTCTTAGAGTGGAGGGGAAATGGGGGAAGGTGAGAGGGAATGAGTGAATCTTATTCTCATAGAATTTGACTTAAGGATGGAATAACATACACACTCAATTGGGTATGGAAATCTGTCTTACCCTACAGGAAAATGGGAGGGAAGGGGACAAGAGAGTAGGGGGATGATAGAGAGGAGGGCAGATTGGGAAAGGGAGTAATCAGAAGCAAATACTTCTGAGGAGGGACAGAGTCAAAAGAAAGAATAGAATAAATGGGCAGGCAGGATAGGATTAAGGGAAATAGAGTTAGTTTTTCACAGCATGTCTACTATTGAAGTGCTTTGCATAACTGCACATATATAACCTATATTTAGTTGCTTGCCTTATCAATGAGGGTGGGTGTGGAGGGAGGAAGGAAGAAAATTTGGAACCCAAAGTTTTAAAAACACATGTTTAAAAAAAATGTTCTCACATGCAACTGAGAAATAAGAAATACAGGAAATGGGGTACAGAAATCCATCCTGCCCTACAGAAAAATTGAAAGGGAAGGGCATAAGAGAATGGGGGAAGAGATAGAAGGGAGGGCAGATTAGGGGAAGGGGTATTCAGAATGCATGCCATCTTGGGGTGGGGAGAGGGGTGAGATGGGGTGAAAATTTGGAACTCAAAATCCTGTGGAAGTAAATGTTGAAAACAGAAAAATAAATAAAAAGTACCATTTAAAATATAAAAAAATAAAATAAAATAAAATAAAATAAAGACAGGCAATATAGGTTGGCCTGTGGGCCAAAGTAACAAATTCAATCCTGGCTCTTCCACTTATTGTGTGTGGGGCCTTGCTGAGCTCCTTATCTATAAAATGACTGTGTTGGGTGAACTATAAGATGCCTTCCCACTCATGACTGTTAGCTAATGAAACTCTCTTCAAAAACATGATAAAGTTACAATCTTTGTCTAAGTAGAACATGTACAAAGGAAATCATAAATCTTTCAAAATTCTGAAATGTATCCTGAAATAATCTTCTGAGGATTAAACATTATCTCTCCTAGAGCCAGACATATGTCACAGGTTGGGCATGGCATGCACACGCACCTTCCATTTCACCTTGGTCCTTGTGAAGAAAGATGACACCATTGATTGGCCTGGCATAACCACTTCTGCCAATTGAGTTGGGTTTTTAGGAAGGTTGATAACCAGCTATCTTTAGTATGGCTTCTTAACAGATCTCCCAGGAATCCAGCGACAGATGCCAAGGGGTTCATGAACTTGGAATGTTTTAATGTTTTGATAACTGTACTTCATTGTAACTGGTCTCTTTTGTAATCCTATACATTTTATTTTATTCATTCAACAATGAGATTCTGAAAAGGGGCCATAGGTTTCACAACGCTCCCAAAGGAGTGCATGACACTCCTGCCCTAGATATAATAAAAGTATTTACGACAAAAATGTAGTTCTTCATTTCAAGGTAGGAAAAAGAAAGGGACTGGATCTATAATGTCTGTGGAGTAGAAAATTCTCAGGGGGGGATCCCCTTCACCAGTACAGATTGGCGCATTCTCTGCAAGCTATTATCTGAAAGGATGATTTAGAGAGTGCTTGGAATTTGTGCAGCTTCCTTAGGGTCACACAGTCAGACAGAAATAAGAGATTAGACTTAAACCCAGGCATTCCCTGTTCTGAAGAAAATTCTATCCATTCTGATATATTACCTCTTTCTATGTGACTTCAAGAGACAAAAAAAAAAGGAGAAGGAGAGGGAGAAGAAGGAGAAAGAGAAGAAGAAGGAGATTGAGAAGGAGGAGAAGGAAAAGAAGGAGGAAAGAAAGGAAGAAAGGAAGGAAGGAAGGAAGGAAGGAAGGAAGGAAGGAAGGAAGGAAGGAAGGAAGGAAAAGAAAACAACAACAACAAAGCTGTGCATGACGCTTTCAAACAGAGAGAAATCAGGATAGTCTTAGTAAGTCAATCACTCCCCCTAGGTTCTTGATGGCAGCCTGGACAGAAAATCTAATAGTGTTCTAAACCCAGTGGGAACATGATAAATGTGTGTTGATAAATGAATTCCTGTCCTTCAAGGTAGCTAGCCAGGAATCTAGCAAAAAATCTTCAAAGTAAAGGGCAAAACAAATAAAATTATGTATGGAGGTAAGTATGGATTGTTAACTAAGCATGGAAATACATAAAAATATGTGAGGGTAGGGTGGGGTACTGATATCCAAGGAAAGCATAAAGACCCTGAATGTCTATAGATTAGGTGGGGTAGCATGATTTTGCTCAGAGCTAAATCTATTTTTTTGTTTGTTTATTTAATTCATAACACAAAATCCTCACCAGGACCTTTATATTCACTCCATTTTTTAAAAAAAGTATTCAGCAGTTTAACAAATCATTACATCTCTCAATACCTCTCCCTTTGTCTTCCTCCCCTAATAATCAACTTGGAGAGAATAACCAACCAGAAGATAAAAGCTATTACCTTCTACCATGTTTCTCCATGGACACTGTGCAATATTGACTAGTATTAATTCCATAGATTCCATAGAATCAGAGAATATTAAAGCACAGAGATCTAACTATTAGTAGCCCCTCATTTTACAACTGAAGAAGGCAAGGCTGAGAACAGTGAAGTGAGGTATCCAAGGTCACAGAGCTTTCTCATGGCAGAGAAGAAGGGAACAGAAACTGGACCTTTGGAACCCAAATCTAATACCCTCCATAACACAGTCAGCTTGTATATATTTACTTCTGTCCAAACAAGGTAAATTTATCTTAAGTATTCGTTAAGCATGTACCTTGTGCCATGTAAAAAATGAATAAAGCAATCCATCCTCATATTCCAACAGAGAAAGCAAGAAGTATATGAACAATATATAAATATATGTTCATATATATTCATAAAAATAATGTTCACAAATACATATATGCCAATAAATCCAGGGTAGTTTGAGAGAGAGGCACCAAAATTGAAGGACTGGAAAAACTCCAAGAAGAAGATGGTGCCTGAGTTGTATCTTTTAAGAAGAGAAAGACTCTGAGGTAGATGCATGAAGGATTACACTCTAGAAATGCAGGCTGACTAGTGAAGAGCCATAGAGAAGAACCACAGAGATAGAAGAGCCAAAGAGATAGGTGTTCATGCAGGAGGGATGGAGATAAAGTCAGTTAGACTGGGTCAGATAGCATGGGAGGAGAAGTGATATCCAATGGGGTTGGAAAGATAGGTTAGGGTCAGCTTGTTCAGGGCTTTGGAAGCTAAACATGAATTTATAATTTTGACATAGATAAAATAGGAAACCACTGGAGTTGGTCGAGAAGGAGAGTCACATGATTCTATTTGCATTTAATGAAAATAACAGTGGTAGCAGTGTGTGGGATGGACTGGAGTAAAAAAGACTCGAGGCAGGGAGCCAAGAAACTAATGCCCTACTCAAAAATTTGCAGGGGTTCCCTGTTTCCACTAAGCTTTAATATAAAGTCTTCCATTTGGTGATTAAAAATCTTCATTACCTGGAGGCTTGCTGGCTTTCCAGTCTTCTCACTCATTTCACCCACAGTGCACTCTACCATATTAGCCTATTTAGTGTTCCTCACCTATGATGCTTCATCTCCTGTGTCTACGCCTTTGTTTGGCTGCCCACAGTGCCTCCCTCAGTGCCCAGGCCCTTGAATACTCTCCGTCCTAAACTGTACTTCCTAGAATTCCTGGCTTCCTTCCAAATTAAGCTCAAAAGAAACCTTCCTCAGGGGCTTTTTACTTGTCACACAGATGCTAGCACCATCTCTTCTAAGGTTACCTTCTATCTTCTCTATATACATTATAGATATACCTATTCACATACATATTGTCTCTCCCAATTCAAAATAAGCTCCTTGAGGGGAGGAATAGTTTTGGCTTTTTTTTTTAAATTCATTGGTTCTTAGCACAGTGCCTGGCATATAGGTATCACTTAAGAAATGCTTGTTGGTTGATTGGAGATGGCAAATATCATACATTCCCTAAGAGGAGTCAGAGGGCGTGCCCAGACACACAGTTTTATTTATTTAATTTTTGCCTAAAATGTGCAGTTTTAGGAGCGTTGGAAATCACCAGAGTGGAAGCTCATTCCATTTACACATATTGACAGTTCTGCAACTTTTAGTCTTAGAGAGGTGGCTGAGAAAAGAAAGGTAAAAAAAGTTTCCCAAGGATATACAACTAGGTGGTACAGTAGGTAGAACACTGGGCTTGGAGTCAGAAGACCAGGATTCAAATCTTATCTCAGGCACTTTTGAATTATTTGACCCTGGGCAAGTCACTTGACTCCCTCTGAGTTTCAGTTTCCTCATGTGTAAATGAGGAGAAATGAACTCAATGCCCTTCCTGATCTAAATCTCTGCCTGAAGCAGATCTTCCTGGGTTCTAGCCCTCTACTCACCACATCAAACAACCATTCAGAAGGGAAAATTTAATATCAGACTACATACAGAGGCTTATCTCTTTTTATGTTACCATTGCAAAGATAGAACACTGTGGAAGGAATGTAAAGAATGTTTGGAGACAAAAGCATTCTGGGTTAGAATCCTGCCTCTGATATTAGTTCATTCATCTAAAAAAATTATGATTCAATTTTATTATCAGTTCTTAATTCTTTCCTCTCAACTCCATCCTCTCTCACTGAGAAATGAAGAAAAATAAAATCTGTCAGAGATTTTGTATAGTCAAGCAAAACAAATTCCTAGATTAGCCATTTACAAACACACACACACACACACACACACACACACTACATTAGGCACTTTGAGTCCATCAGCTCTCCATCTGGAGGTAGATAGTATGATTCACCATGAGTCCTTTGGAATTGTGGTTGAGTATTTTGTTCCTAAATCTTTCAAAGATTTTTCTCTTTTCAATATAGTTACTGTATAAATTATTCCCCTGATTCTGCTTATGTCACTTTGTATCATATTGTATAAATCTTCCTACATTTCTCTGAAACCATCTCCTCTATAATTTCTTAAAGTACAATACTATTCCTAGCTCGGAAGTTGTTTTGGCATGAAAAAACACTTTAATCTCTCAGAAACTCACTTTCCCAATATGGAAAATGGTGAGAATAATCCATATACCTCCTAGCTCATAAGGTTTTTCTGGGGAGCAAAAGAAAGAAAAGAGAATACATGCAAAGTGCTGTGTAAACCTCAAAGCCCTACATAATGTCAGCTATTATGACAGTTCTCCTATATTTGTTGTTTTTGAAAGGCTACTGAAAAATTAATGCACCCAATAACGTGAGGAAAGCAACAGATCTACTCAGTCTGCATTGTCCAGCCTTCACCAGGCCAGAGAGAGTTCAAGCTTCATTTTTACTTTGGGCAAGCTTCCATTTTATTTCACACTAAAAGCAGAGATGGCTGATAACTTCCAAAATGTAGTAACAGTGGGGAAAAGGGCAGAAGATAAAATGGTAAGGGAAACCCATGGAGGACCTTTGAAGTTTGAACTTAAAAGTAGGCCCCTTGACTCCATTAAAATCCTACTCTGATGACTTTTTGTGGTGTGGAGGTCACCTGCACTCTCAGAAGTTATGCCAGTTGAGTACAAGCTCTGGAAAGTCTCATACCGAGCTGGAAAAACCTGAAGTACAGTCCTGGAACAGTTAGTGTACCTGTGGTCAGAGGACAGGTATGATTAGGTGCTGAGAAGCTTATCACCAATATATGGCCACCAAGAATGAAGATTTTATTGGTTTTTTGGCGTTTTTTTAGCCATGGGAATGCATGACATGGAAAAAATGTCTCAAAGGATCTTGGATTAAGAGCTAAAAGGGGCTTTTGAGGCCCTCTAGTTCCATCTTTCCTGTTTTAAAGATTAGGAAATTGAGGGTCAGAGAGGTATAATGATTTGCCCAAGTTTACATGGATAGTAAGTGATAGACACAGAATGTGACCCCAGGTGCCCTGACTAGAAGGCCCATGTGCTCTTTCTGCTAAAACATACTCACAAGACACCTTTTAACTTCCACAGTGGCAGAAATGGGGATATAGCACTAAAAATGGAATAACTTAAAGACTCCCTAAAAACATTACATTGAAATATTCCTGTAATTGACCAATAGTTACCTCGTCTAACATCTAGGCATAGAGTTAAAGAAACCGAATCATGTAAGAGCATTGGGGAAGGGCTCTAGGGTTTTGAACAGATATTCTGTGTGGAATATTGTATTTAACATCACATAATGCAGAGTCAGAAGAATAGTCTTCATATATATATTGGCCCAATTACTACCTGTGTGACATTTAGCAAATTTAACCTTTCTGGGCTTTGCTATCTCCTGTGTAAAATGAGGAGTTGAACAAGATGATCTCAAATGCCATATTTTGCCCTAAAGCTGATGATCCTAAGAACATTGTTAGGAAAACACGAATAGGAATTATACAAGGTGAGAAAGAATGAAAGAGATGTTATGCACTTATCAGTGGATGGTGTGTGTACGTCAGTGGAATTATGGTTTTTGAATTAGGAACAACAATAATTTACAAATGAGCGAAGAATATTTAATTTTAGTGAAATGCAATTTAAGTTCTCTGACAGCAGACACTATCTCATTGTTTTCTTTTGTATTTCCATTACTTAGCATGTTGCCATGAACATAGTAGCCACTTTTAAATGTTTGTTGCATTTAATTTAGTTTACCAAATATTTATTGGGCCCCTACAATCTGGATAAATAAAAGGAAAAAAAAGTCAAAGTCCTGTGGAGAGATTGTTTCTTCTGGGTATGTTGGTATCATGATTTTTAAGACAAATTTGACAAAACTTACGAGCTTACATGCACATGGGATCTTGACTCAGTCATGCTGTCCATCCTACCACCATCTTCAATCATTCCTTCACCTCTGATGCTCTCAGTTCTCCCCGTTCATAAAAAGGATCCATACTTTTTGACCAGAAAAGTATAAATTAAGAGCTGAAAGGGACATCAGAAGTCACTGCCTCCAGTGTCTTCATTTTACAAATGAAGGAATTGGAGGCCAAGACAGATTAAGTGACTTGTTCAGGATAGTGACATTTCCTGCCCAGTTGGGCTGATTACCTCCTCATTCCTCAAACTGTTATACTCTAGCATCTGTCCCCACCACTCTACTCAGTCAACAGGTATTTTATTAAACACCTTGGCATACTTAGCTAAAAGTATCATGGGTTCTTTCTAAAGGTCCTGGTTTCTTTATTAGAGGAGATGGTAAAGCACTTCAGGAAAATGTTATAAAAGGAGATTGCTATTCAGGGGTAGGCTGGATAAGAGCAACTAGACTGTACTCCTCAACTCAGGTTATTGGAGAAAAGGGTGGGGTTTAAGGGGAAGACAACAAGGTCCATTTGGAAAATAGATTATGAATTGGATATAAGGGACTGTCATGATCATCTCAACCTCACATCTACAGGTGAGGAAAACAAGTACAAGAGAGGGAAAATAACTCGTTCAAAGTCACAGAAGAGTAAGAAGTCAGGTTATAAATCAGTTACTGTGCATAGAAATCCATTAGTCTGGCTTTTCCACCATGCTGCCATATTGAGTTGAAATTGACTGCAGGATACCCGGGTGGAAAGGCAGGAGTGGGGTTGAGAGGACAAACTTAGGGTTGCTCATTTAGAATCAAGAATCGTCCATATAGGAATTGGACTAAATGGCTTCTGAAATCCACTCTGACTCAGATTTTTATTTCCCAACCACTAACTGGGATTCAATTATATTTTTTCCTCTCTTATATTTTTAAAATATTGAAGGGTCAATTAAAAGACACTTTTATCCAAGGTTTTATTGTGAGTTAGAACTCAAAGGGTTTTTTACTTGAATTACTGTTTTTTTTAATCTCCCACCCAAGATTATTGTGAGTTAGAACCCAAAGGCTTTTTTCACTTGAATTACTTTTTTTTTTTTAATCTGCCACCCAAGGTTGTTTTCTCTATATAACATTAACATGTCATCTTGAAATAAGTCAAAATCACATTCTAATGTTAACAACTTTAAATGCTATGAGTATTACAAAGAACTTAAATAGTTATTTGAGGGTGAATTATAGAAATTGGTCCACGAGATTAGTTAGCTATACTTTCTTAGTAGGTAACACCCTCATTAGAATAGGGATTGTTTTCAGAATGACTATATCTTTTTAAGAGTGAAATCTTGGATTATATTAAGATAAAAGAAGGATGAAGCACTTGTGTAGGAATTTTTTAGTGATCCCATCCTTTCTTTTCTTTTTTCTTTGTTTTTCTTTTAGAGGTAATGGGGGTTAAGTGACTTGCCCAGGGTCATACAGCTAGCTAATAAGTGTCTGAGGCTGGATTTGAACTCAGGTCCTCCTGACTCCAGGGACAATGCTCTATCCACTGTGCCACCTAGGGGCCCCCCATCCTTTCTTTGCAATGAATAAATAAAGCAATCATTATAGGTACATGCATTTGTTTGTGATCTTGCTTTTTTTGTTGGCGTTGTTCAGTCATTTCAGATTCTTTATGATCCCATTTAGGGTTTTCTTGGCAAAAATACTGAAGTAGTTTACCATTTCCTTTTCCAGATCATTTTACAGATGAGGAAACTGAGGGAAATAGGATGAAGTGACTTGCTCAGGGTCACATAGAAAGTAAGTGTCTGAGGCCAGATTTGAATTCAGGAAGATGAGTCTTCCTAACTCCTGCCCTGGGACTCTATCCACTGTGCCACCTAGTTTTCCTCCTTTAAAGATGGTAAAATTCATTCTCTGAGAAGGAAGTGACCTGACTCAAAGTGATACTGTAAAATGATGGTAGAGCTAACACTAGAATTCAGTTCTCCTGTCTTCCCAATCTAGGACTCCATCCCTATGCCAGGTTACCCCATTATTCTGCATTTTTGTTACAGCTGCTTTACTCTTCATGCTCCCCCCCCATTTCTGTCATTTACAAAATAATTCAATGGTTCATGTCAAGACAATCTAAAGTTTAGACATAACAAGACACAGTGTCCACCTTTGTGGGTTGAATCTAGAAAGGGGATAGGACAGATACTCAATAACTAAATAAAGTCTAGACCACAGGTGTTTAAAAGGGGCAAAAATATAACGTAAAGCCCTAGATGGGAGAGTCATCTGAGATGGGGAAAACTGGTGAACACTTTCACAGGCAGAAGTCAGTTAGAACTGTTAGCCAGGACAAAGAGATGGAGTAGAGAAAGCAGTGAGACTCTCTACAAGAGATATAATGGAGCCAGGTTTGGCTGAAGCACAGAGAATATAAAATAACATAGTATGAAACATGGCTATAAAGCGAAGGTATTAACAGATTGCAGAGGACTTCAAATGCCAGTCTATAGAGTTTGAACTTTACTGAGGAGACAATAGGGAGCTACCAGTGGGTTTAGAGCAGGAGTGACATGATCAGATATGTCCTTAAGGAATATATTTTATTTATTTATTAATTCATTCATTTATTTATTTATTTTTGGTGAGGTAATCAGGGTTAAGTGACTTGCCCAGGGTCACACAGAAGTGTCTAGTAAAAATCTATTAGAGGAAAAAAGAAGGAATAGAAGTGGATCGATATTTGAATTGGCCTTTGTAATAGTTTGGTTCTAGGAGTATAAAATATGTTTATGACATTGTTTAAGACAGAAAAAATTGAGGAGGGACCAAGGCTATAGCCAGTTTCATTTAGGAAAAATTCCTCTTAAACACATACATACACAGATAGAAATAGGTATGTGTAAAATTTTCTATCTGTTATATTCATATATGTATGCATGTATATACACACGTATATTACATACACATACAAACACACAAATTGATGTATCCATAAAATAGAGTGCTGAGCCTAGAATAAGGAAGGCTCATCTTCCTTAGTTCAAATCTGGCTTCAGATACTTACTAGCTGTGTGACCATTGACAAGTCACTTAACACTGTTTACTTCAGTCTCCTTATCTGTAAAATGAACTGGAGACAGAGATGGCAAACACTGGAGTATCTTTGCCAAGAAAAGCCAAAATGGAGTCACAAAGAGTCCGACACGTCCGTAAATGACTCAACAACAATTCCATAACCATAAAAATAATTGCAACCAATGGGCTAACTTTTAAATTTGATCCCACAGGACCAAACTGTCAACATGAAAACATAAGCCAAGAGCCTGCTGTGACAACAGAAGCGGTGTGGGGTGGGGCAGGGTAAGTGTGGGCTTGTCAGTTTTGTTTTCCAGTGAACTCACCCTTTTTTTTTTCCAATGAATAAATGAAGCAACCATTACAGTTCTGTGTACTTGAGTAACCCTTCCCTGAATCACGACGTATCTACGTACACTTGTCAAAAAGACTATTTTGTGGAGAACTCACACAGGGCAAGCATTCACATGGTGGTCAGAAGAAGCCATATAAGGACACTCTCCAGGTCTCTCTTAAGAACTCTGGAATTGATTGTGTTACATGGGAGACACTGGCACAGGACCACCCAGCACAGCATGCCCACATCAGAGAAGGTGCTGTGCTCTACGAGCAAAACAGAATTGAAACAGCTCAAAGGAAACATAGGATGCACAAATTTAGAGACTCCACCTCAAACGTTCACATGACTTTTGTGTCAACTGTGGTAGAACATTCCAAGCTCCTATTTGTCTGATCAACCACAGTTGGACACACTGAAAATTGACTCTAACATAGTGATGTCATTTTGGTCTTCTTGAAGAACAAAGGACAATAACCAGTCACATATCTACTAAATGTAGATTTTCTTTGTCATTTCCAGATAATTTCTCTATAAATTAATCCATGGGATTTTGAGCTAGAAGGAACCCTAGAGAAAACTAAATTCAAGTCTCTTATTTTACAGACAATAAATCATCGGCTCTGAGGAGGAAGTGACTAGCTCGAGGTGAGTGTGAGTTAATTCTGGAGCTAACGCTAAAAGACGTCTCTTGTCTCCTCCATCTAAGATTCTACCCCTGTACCATACTGTCCCCATTATTCTACATTTATTTGGTTTAGCTGCTTCATCCATTTTTCATGCAATTTTCTATTTCTCAGTTTTAAATAGAAGATATATAACATGATATTCCAGTATATGAATCCCCCTCACTTGACCCAAAAGGCAAACTGATGATGATTTACTAAAGAAGGTTTAGAGAACAATTTGGTCAGGAAGACAAAGAGAACATGTATAGGTGGAGAGCTGTCAAGCCAGATTATCTCAATTCCAAAGCCAGACCCAGATCTTCTATGTCCAATTACTTCTAAAGCAAAGATCAAGTTCATAAAATTATTCTCACCCCACACCCACTCCTGCTTTCATAATCAGATAAAAATCCTATTTGTTCTCTTATATCAAATGCTGATAAAGAAGTTTAGTTTTCTACATTAAACCCACTGAATGAACTGCCATAAGGAGGCAATTACTGACAAGGCAGAGGGGGAAAGCGAATGGCTTCTATGCCCTTACCCTTATCTGGCAGTTAGTTAATCTCCAAAGGTTTTTCTACTGCTTGATTCCAAGGTCGCCTGGCCATTGGGAGACCATAAGACCAAAAGCAGGAATGTATTCTTTTTTTTTTCCTCTGTCATGAGGCAATATGGTGTATTTGAGGGGAAAAAAGGCTAGATTGGGTATCAAAGGCCTTGAGTTCAAATTCTCTAGTACTTTTTTCTTTTGTGACCTTGGTTAAATCAATTTACTTCTGGGATTCAGTGATTTTATATACAAAATGAAGGAGTTGGATTCCATAATCTAAGGTCACTGTCAGCCTTAACTCCTGTGATGTGTTTCCTCCAACCCCTTCAACCTTAATAGCCAATTCAAGAAGCAATTTAGTATCTGCTTTGGAACAACAAACACCATAACCAACCAAAACTGAGTTGATACTTCTGAAAGATCGGTAACATTAGGGGGGCCAGGGTATATCCCAACCTACTCTAAATAATGCCTTTATAGATGGGCTTCATACTTTGCAGTGGCCAAAATAGTTCACAAACAGGTGGAAATGAGCTTCTCTGAACTTGGGCAGGCTGATTGCTAGATGATGAAGATTCTATCTACTACTCTATTCCCATGAGTCTTTTGGGCTTAAGAAGACTAGCCATAGATTAGGCTCTGCTGCACCAATTTTGGAAAACCAGAAGTCACTTCTATACCATGATAAACCAGAAGAAGAATGAGAGTTCACATTTAAATAATGCTTTATAGCCAAACAAAACACTGTCTTTACAGTAACTTAGACATTTGGACAACATTTGTATTATTGGCTTCCGAATAAGTTCAAAATTCATAAAAAGATTCTATCATTTTAAAACCTAGTTTTAATTTTGATATTGTTTCATTCCTAATATATCCGCCCTGCCCCACAGCACAAGTAAAAGGATAGTGCTTTGTCATTCCTCATAACAAGAAAGAAAAAAAAAGGAAGAAAGAAAAGAAGCAATTCAGTAAAACCAAGCAACATATCAACACAGCCTGACAGCACCTGACAGTCTACAACCTGGGGTAGGGGGAAGAAAGAGAATTAGTTATTCAGTTCTTCTGCACTTTGCTTTTCAAGTTTCATGTTCATTACAAGTGTACGATGTCCAGTTGTTTTCTTATTACCATTTACGTTATTGCTGTTATTGTATATATCATTTTCTTTGTTTAGCATGCTCTGTCCTGAATCAATTTGGGAAAATTTACTCTCAAAATAGTGATGAGTTCTTCAGGCACGGCTCAGCTAGAACCCACCACACTGCGAGAACCAGCCTCAATTAAAATATATACTATAGACCGAGTCACTTTTGTTGTTATTTATTTATTTATTTTTCTTTAATGAGGCTGGTTCCCAGAGTTTGATAAAGATTCAGGAAAAAAAACTGGTAAAGGATACATAGATCAGATCTGAAAGTTATTTGCATATAAATAAGCATTGAACCCATGGGAGTTCAAGAAGCCACTGAAAATGCAGAGAGGGGGGAAAAAGAGAGGACCCAAGACAGAGCCTAAGGATCCATCTGGACTTACAGGGGTTATAGATAATGATCCAAAGAAAGTAGCTTTTCTCATGAGAGAGGTGGTAAGGAATTCATGAGATAATGAAGCAAGATGACTTCAGGGGAACCTCTCCAAATGCATATATGGTGATAGAAAAGAGCTTTCTTCTTCCTATATATCAAAGATGGTGTTTTCTATCTGAGGAAACTCCAAATGCTCAGGATTATAGAGACCATCCTATTTTTTTCCCTCTAATTATTCCTCAGGTAAGTGAGCAGGATTAACCCAAACCACTCCATCTATTTTAATTGCCAATCCCTTCCCCCTCAAGAAAGATGGAAAGATGGGAAACTGCTTCTATTAAGTAGTGGGCATGAGGGAAAGATCCCAGCGGTAGGATCACAGAAGCACCAATTTAATATTGTGAGGGACTGCAAAGGCTGCCTAGCCAGAACCCCTTTAGTTGGAAGAGAAGGAAACTGAGGTCCAAAGAGTTTGAATGACTTTTTGGGAGCCCATAACTACTAAGCAACTTGGGTAGGATTTCAACCCAGGTCTTCCTGAATTCAATTAGTTACATAATGACAGAATAATATATAAATCTGAACTCTAAATTTGTCATTCTATGAGACAGAGCCCCTGGAAAAGATGGAGTCAAATGCCAGCATTCACCAAGAAACAGAGTGAATCTTCACTTTTCTAAAACTCTTGGTCCCAGTGAGTTACTCAGAAAGAATATCTTCTTACTCATTCATCTCAGGAGTGCAAAAAAAAAAAGTATTGCACCACCTGCCAACAAGATGCATCCTAATTAACCATTCTACATCCCTGTAGCTCTTTTTTATCCATCTGTCTGATGCTTTTCTTTTATTTTAAGATATATCTCACACCTACAGGGTCAGATCCTTCTTCAAACTCAAGACAAGTAAGACTTCTTCCATAATGGCTACTCAGGATTAGTTTATAAAATCCTGTTCTAATTCTTTTATCTTCAAGAAAAAATGAGTCAATGTCTTGAAGGAAAATTATTTTGAATCTCCCTTGTGGCAATAAAAAAAATAAAATAAAATAAAACTCTCTCATTTTCTTTTAAATAAAGTATTTTGTGAAAAACACATGAGAGACAGAAAGCCATCCAGAAAAACTGAAGGACATGGAGAGATAAAAGATTCAATTCAACCAACCAAATTAACAGGTATAATATAATACCAAGCATTTGAGAATCTTTTAACTTTATTGTGCCTTAGTTGTCTCATCTGTAAAATGGGGATGATAACAGTACCTGGCTCACAGGTGCTTGTCAAAAAAAAAAGTTTGAAGAGCTCTGAATGATGTCAGCAAGAGATGACACATACACGTGAAGCATGAGAGAGGTAGTGTGGTAGAATGGATAGAAAACTAGGCCCGAGTTTGGAAGATCTAGGTTCAAATCCTACCTCAATCACATACTAGTTGTTTGACTCTGGGCTGAGTTAGGATCTACATTAGGTGACACAGAACCTTTAGACTTTTGAAATTGATATAACTTCCAATATGTACTGGGTATGGCACTAATTTGAAATGATTT
Organism: Vombatus ursinus; assembly: GCF_900497805.2. NCBI lineage: Eukaryota > Metazoa > Chordata > Mammalia > Diprotodontia > Vombatidae > Vombatus > Vombatus ursinus. The sequence goes on along the minus strand of NW_020953051.1, from coordinate 3,605 downwards.
TGGAGTTGTTTATTCAACTCCTGATATAAAAAGAAAGACTGTTCAATAATATTGTAGTTGGACATCGTCATGAGGGCCTAAACTACCAGATGTCATGACAGAAACAGTGTTACAGGTAAAAATAAAAGGAGCCATAGCTTCCTCTAGGATTATGAAATATAATTCCCTACTATACTGTTTCCCTTGGTTTCTGCACTCATATATACACACACTGCATATGTAATATATATATATATATAATATATGCAGTGTGACAATTCTGTGTGTGTGTGTGTTTGTGTGTGTGTGTGTGTGTGTGTGTGTGAGAGAGAGAGAGAGAGAGAGAGAAAGGGGAGGGGGCAGAGGGAAGTAGGAAGATAGAAGAAAATTTGTGGGATTCCTAGCAATCATACCAAATTTATATAATTCCTTTAGACTGGTCTCCTGGCTAGGCGACATTGCATAGAATAATTCTCTGAAAATCTCCTTCCTCATGGGAAGTTTCCCTGGCTGAGAAGGGGCTGATCTGCAGAGGTAACTCCACAATGAAAGGTAAAATTAATGAGCAATCCATACCGTATCCATATATACACTATGTATAAGGACTAAGAGCCAGGAAGCCCTGTGTGCTGATCTCACCTCAAATACTCTCTAGCTCTGTGACCCTGTGAAAGTCACTTATCTTTTCTGGGCCTTAGTTTCTGAGTCAGGATCTAAGTTATCTGATGAAGAATATAGGTTTGAAATGAAAACAATTGCCTTTAAGTGATATTTAACACTGTTAATTCCAGGAGTTCTAGAGTTGCTTATTGAGCTTCCAACTTTAGAAAGGAAGGATGTTCCCTTATACTGGCTTGTTCAGCATGGTTTTTGAGAAAACATAGTTTGGTTTCAGCATAAAAAAGATACTTTTCCATAAAATCATTTGCCAATATCCATTGGACACGAACAACTGGGAGAATGGTATAAGTACTGCCACAGTGAGTACATTTATTTCATGATAGGTATAATCCAGGCATCATGTCCTTTTACTCTAACATACCAGTGGATGGTGTAGTGCAGGGGTGGGGGACTTGCAGCCTTGAAGATGCAGGTTCTCCATCCCTGATACAGCGGATTAGGTGGTATTGAGTCAAGAAGGCCTAGATTGGATCCTTCTGACCCATGAAAAAAATCACTTAACATTTGAAAATCTCTTAACTTTATTGTGTCTTAGTTGACTCATCTGTAAAATGGGGATGATAACAGTACCTGGCTCACAGGTGCTTGTTAGGATCAAAGCAAATGAGAAAACATGAGAAAAATTAAAGCACCGTAGAAATTTTAGTTATTCCTATTCTTCTTCTTATTATTATTATAGCAACTAACATGGGAGGGAAGGCCAAGTGGAACATTTATGGTTTTATGTTATTTTACTTGCTAAATTCAAATATTACAGGCAGATACAATCTTCTTTAGGAAAAAAAAAGGAAATTTTGACATCAAAGCTACACAAACCTTCTATACCTTATCTAATTGGATACCTGCACTATCTCAAAAGCAGAGTATAAGGTATAACTTAAAATAGAAATTTAATGAGCAAAGCTAACAGATGTTTCAGCCTATGAACTGTAAGTGACCAACAGCACAACGGAGGCCACCTCAGCCACTGAAGCAGAGGCAAATGACCAGACTCATGTAGTGAGCTCAGAATTCTGTCGGTTCCCTCCGGGATTTTATTTTACTGGGCGTAGCTATAACCTGTGAGTTAAATGCACAGTGGATACAGAATTGGCTGACACTTAGAAGAGATTAATGCACAATTTTTACCTCATGAATACCCCTTTCCTTAAGAGTTGCCTAGACATTAGCTTACACAGACCCTCCTCATGGTACTCTTCTGCCCTTTCCCCAATCCCAGGCACACAGATCCCTCCCCAGCACAACATATGGACAACTCCCTCTTACCCCAAATGGTCATCATGCCTCCTAAGGTCACAGCAGGAACCAGTCGGGCTAGACCTCCACCTCCTGCTGGAGTCCTTTCCTTTGTCTCCTGTCAAGAGCTAGAATGCTTCTTGGGATTGGGTGTCCTATTTTCTCCTCCTCTGTTTCAACTCCACTTTTACTACACTAGACTGTCTTAATAACAAATAACCATTGCTAATGCCATTGAATTGCTATATTTCTTCAAAAGCAAAGGATGAGAGGATAAATGGCACAAAAGTCCTGGAAATCTTCCTTTCCATTACCTAATATGTTAATTAGACTGTCCCTAGGATCTGAGGCTCTTAAATGCAGAGCTGAAAGGGAACAAAGGACACATCTTCCAACCCTCACATTTTACAGATAAAGACATTGAGGCACAAAGTGGGAAAATGACTTGACAATAGTCAGATGAGTCATAAGTGGCAGAAGTGAGACATCAGGTAGGTGTTGTCTAGACATATTTGGATCACACCAGAGCTCCAGCCAAGTTAATCCCTTAGCTACTCTAACTCTACATTCCCTATTTCATGGAATCCTGACAATGTTCCCTGTCCCTCACACATGATGCTTTCTTTCCAGCCTCTGACCATCCCTCATGTCTGGAAAGCACATCCTTTTTACCTTTGAATCACAGAATCCTTCTCTGAAAGATGCAGCTCAATTACCAACATAAGGTATGACGCTTTTCCTTATTAGCTCACCCTGCTAATACTCTCACTCCTAACCTATCTTCTATAGAGCATTATAGACTGAGACCTCAAAAGTGTCAGAGAGGTTCAACTCACTAACTTCCAAACGGAGAAACTGAGCCTCAGAAAGATGAACTAAATTGCTTAAACTAATATAGATAAAACTGGCATGGTGGGAATTTAAACTCAGGTCTTGCCAATTTAAATCCGATTGTCTTTTCCCTTAAATAGAAAGAGACAGTTAGATGGGTAGCAACCCCCAGGTCAATGGAAAAGCAGTGACAGAAAAAGAAGAGCTAATAAGTAACACTAGCTGCTATACCCCTCAAATCGTACAAAATTAACACAGACCCATCATCCTACCTATACTTTTTGGTGGAGCTACACCATTAGCCCTTAATTCTGATGAAAGAGATTTTATCTGAATAAAGTGTTAAGCTCACACGCCATCACCATCATCTCCCCAACCATTATCATACAGCAGGAGATCGAGAGATCATTTTACCATAATGAATTGCTCTGTTCAATCTCTTATTTGAGGTTAACTCTAATATCAAATCACCAAAACAAGAATTTTCATGCAAGGAGAATATTTTTAAAAACTTTCAGATTAGGCACATATATTATCTTTGTTATAGACTGGTAGAAAAATAGAGATGTATGTTTAGGGGAGCTAAAACATATCAAGAGGTCCTTTACTAGCTAGAAAAGTGATCAACTCTGAGCTAGAACATGAATAACGCACGCTTCTAGATGCCACCTGCTGGCCATCCATGGGTACTGCTATGCCAAACTACCAGCCCCACATCCGCACTGTTGCTTCCTTTGAGAAAGTTGCTGGCTCCAGACACCAAAAGTGGTGGTGGTGGTATCAGATCTGGGACGAGGCGAGGTTTGAAAATTGTATTCCTCCATTCCTGCCACCACCACTACGACCACTACCCTCCCTCCAAACAACCTGCAAATTCT